>NC_053432.1:25891597-26191597 GCF_007990345.1 Gossypium hirsutum | reverse complement strand
TAAGGTTTAAAATAGATGATAAGATGATGAGAAAAATGCATAGAGAAGATAAGTGAAATTGTTGGTAATGGCATATTGTTTTAGTATGTTTTAGATTATGATTTGAGTAGTGAAATGGATGGATTTTAAATGGCATGAATTGTATGTGAAATAACATGTTTTGATTGCCTATAAATGTATTGAAATGATATGAAATGATGTGGTTTTGGTTGCTTGAGAAGGGTGAGAAATGTGGCTTAAACCAAGCCTAATTTCGCCCTACACGGTTGAGCACACGGGCGTGTAACTCGACCGTGCGTCCGCTGTAACTTAGTTAAACAAGTGAGTGAGTTACATGGCTTAGACACATGGGTGTGTCTACTGGCCGTGTGTGACACACGTGTTGGCATATGGGCGTGTGGTCGGCCGTGTGACCGAAGTCAATATACCCTTTAGATTTTTCATGGCCATGGCACACGGGTGTGTGATCCCTGTATGCATGAAAGTTTTATAAGTTTCCCGAAGTTTTCAAATGTTATCGGTTTAGTCTCGAACCTTTTCTAATATTTATTAAGGTCTCGTAGAGCCTTATAAGGGACAATGTGACTATGTTGGATTGACGTTTATGTATTAATGAATTCTTGGATGAGAAATTTATGTTGTATGTTTTAATTTGATAAGTAATGCCTCGTAACCTTATTCCCTGAAAGATATAGGTTAGGGGTGTTACATTTTATTGTTGTAACAACTCGATTTTAGCTAAAGCAGAATAGTGGTTTCAAAACCAAAAATCTGAGGTCAGAAAATTATTTTAATATTATTTTATGTGTTTACAGCATGATTGTATGCATGTGTGAAAATTTCGTGAGCTAATTTTATCGTTTAATAGTCAATTTGAGAAAAAAAACTTAATAGCGTAAAATGCAAAAGTTGCATTTTATTTGTTAAAGGTGTTTTGGTGCTATGATTTATTAAACCAAAAGTCCTTATGATGATATTAAACCATTTGATAGTTAATGGATGATAATGGCATGGCAATTGGTGTTATTATTAATGTATATTAAGGTTAAAATTGGTATTTAGTATTTAAATGATATATTGATAAAACAAAGTAAAATTCAGGCTTCATTATCATCTTTTTAATCGAATTTAGAAGAAGAACAAGAAGAACTAGGGTTCTTTATTCGGCTAGGCATCTTCAAGCAATTAAGGTACGGTTTTTGATCCATTTTTGATAAGTTCTATGTTTTTGAGATCGTTGCTTTGTATTTTAGATAGCCCATGCCTTAATTTTTGAAGTTGTTAATGATTTTGTGAAGTGCCATTGATGAATGCTTGAGCTTTGATTGTTTTATGATGAAAAATGAATATTTGTTGATAGTTATACAAGTTTTGTTAAGAGATTTTGAGTAAAAAGGCATATTAGGGGCTTAATTGTGAAAAGTGAAAATTGAGGGGTTGAAATGTGAAATAAATGAAAGTATTAGGCTGCTAGGGGCCTATATGAAATTGGGCTAGGCTTGGGTTTAATGAAATTTCATGAATTTTGTGTATTTGTGAAATAGGGACTAAATTGTAAAAATGTGGAACTTTAGGGGCTAAAGTATAAAAATATCCAAATATGTGTTTGTGGAATGAATTGAATGATTTGTTGAATAAATGAGTTAATTTTGAATGTATATGTAACACCCCGAACCCGAAACCGACACCGGAGTCGAACACGAGGTGTTAACTGACTTTAACCCCTTATAAAATTTATTTTCCAGACACTGCCCAATCTGTGTACTAGTCGTTTTAAAAATCATATCTTGAGTTTCGTAACTCGAAAATCAGTTTCGTAATTTTTCCCAAAAACTAGACTCATGTGCCCACCTATGTATTTTTTTCTAGAATTTTTGGTCGGGCCAATTAGTACAGTTTATTAGTCAAAGTCTCCCATGTTGCAGGGGTCGACTACACTGACCTTTGCCCATTACGACTTGGATATCTCCCTGCACGGGGCGTCAATACTGATGCCGTTTGTTTCTATGAAAACTAGACTCAGAGCGGAATCTATACATATATGGTACGACCCCTAATTATCTCTGGTTAATTTATAATGAATTTCCAAATTCGGAGCAGGGAATCCAGAAACCGTTCTGGCCCTGTCCCACAAAAATCTGATTATCTCTTAATATACTGCCCATATGATCTTTTCGTTACTTCCTCATGAAAACAGACTCATCAAGCTTCGATTACATAATTTATTCATCAATTAATTCCACTCCTACTATTTTTAGTGATTTTTCAATCTCATGACACTGCTGCTGCCAGCATCTGTTACGAAAGTAACTAGGTCCATTTCATGCCTACCCTTGATCCAACTCAATCGAACATTCGTGCCATTTTCGCATGGCTTAAAGTTTACATGCCAAAGTTCAAACACAACGTAATAGCTTATACATGCCAAAATGTTCTTCTAAGCCAACTAAGAAGAAAGTACCAAAACTTGCTATCCGGTGTGATGACTTCGATGACGGCCCGATCACGCAAAAAGAGATGTGTCCAGGAAACCTAGAATAGGTGACAAGGAAACACCGAGTGAGTTTATAACTCAGTAAGTCATAAGCTATGCACTACCATCCAACAATAACATTATCACAAGAGAAAACAAAATGGAACGAGGCTAATTACTCCATCCATTCCGAACCATACCATAGTTCCTCCAACCTATCGATTCAATTTCATATCAATTCATGCATTCACATTCCATATACTCATCAATAGGACATTGAAGCATTTTCATAAATCAATTTATTTTCGTTACAATCAAACGACTAAACGGCCTTTCACCCATCCTACGATAAATTTTATGTACGTGACTTCAAGTATAGTTGTCACATAGGTTCAAACTTACCGAGCTCAACACCAAGTATAAGCATAGCACCTATTAGCCATGTACTCAAGACACTTACCCGATCCGCTGTCCGCGATCGACTCAATAGTGTCGCACACATAGTGTCCATAATGATTCACGAATGCATATTGAGTCCGCACACTCAGTTCTATATAATCAACTCGCACACTTAGTGCTACGTAATCAAATCGCACACTTAGTGCTACATAGTCAAACTCGCACACTTAGTGCCGCATGGTCAATTCGCACACTTAGTGCATCATATTCATTTCGCACACTTAGTGCAACATAGTCAAATCGCACACTTAGTGCTGTACAATTTAATCCCGCGCACTTAGCGCCAATCTCATGGTCATAAATGGTTATACCCGCACGTTTAGTGCCGAGATCAACAACTCAGTACATCTTACCTCTTTTCTTTTCATTCAACAATTTCATCATCACATACGTACATGCATATATATATATATGTATATTTATTCATTCCATTCAGCATCAATACATAAACATTATGACCATTTGAAATAATACCAACTACATGCTTAATGACTTACCTTGTGTTGGGTAAGACGGTTCCAACTCGACTACTCAGTGATCTTTTCTTTGCCTTTATCGGATCTAGTTCCCTTTTGCTCTTGAGCTTAAGTTCAACAAAATTTAAAATAGTCATTAATCGACTATTCAAGTATTACTTTCAGAATAATATATATTGATTTGACCTTCACACACATAGATTATAGTAAGCTTTATAATAGTCAATAAATAACTCATTGGCAAATTTTCATTAATGTTTACAACAAAATCACATATTCACTACGAGCTGTTTTCCTGAGCAGTAGTTGCTAAATTGTTTATAACTGGAGCTACAAAACTCCAAATCACTAGCCGTTAATTTTCCCTGAATATAGACTCGTATATCTTCCATCCATAAAATTTTCAGAATTTTTGGCTTGGCCAATCAATACCAGATTTTTCTTAAAGTTTCCCCTGTTTCACTGTTTGACTATTCTGACCACTCTTCACTACGAATCAAATTTCTCATTTTACAGAATTCAAAATGTGTTGTATTTGATCTCATTTGAAACTAGACTCATTAAGGAGTCTAAGCATATAAATTTTATCTTATAATCATTTTTGTACAATTTATAATGATTTCCTAAAAACAGAACAGGGAATCTAGTAGTCATTTTGACTCAGCCCCACAATACTTCAAATATCTCAAGATCGGTAACTCTTTTGTTTTTATAGTTTCTTTTGTAAGAAAATAGACTCTTCAAGCTTTAATGGCATAATTCACTCAGCTTCTAATTCAACTCCTACAAATTATGGCGATTTTCCAAAATCACCTTACTGCTGCTGTCCCCAAACAGATTATTACCAAATCAAATACTAACATTAGCATTTCACCTTAATAGCTAGCTTACCAAGCCTTAATTTAACATATTAATCTTTAACATATCTTTCACTTTTCATCAACAACTATCAAAAAGCTCAAGCACTCATCAATGGCAAAACACAAAATCATCATCAATCCACAAAATTGAACCATGGGTTTTTAGAACTCAAGTCAACTACTAAAACATGCATGCATCTCAAGAACAACATCAAACATACCTTAGTCTAGCAAACCACCATAGCCGATTTTCTCAAGCTCTTCCCCTTCCTTTCTTTCCTCTATTCGGCCAAAGGTGTTCAAGAATGAACACATTTTTTTTGTTTTCTTTCCTCAACTCACGGCAACAAGGGGGGGTATGGATGAGACCATTTTTTTTTCATCACCCTTCCTTTTCATTGTTTAATTACCATGCTCTTTATTTTATTTTTCTTAGCATACATCACTAGCATAACATGTTGGTGACATGTTTCCACCCATAGCATGGCCAGCCACTATGCTTTAATTTGGCTAATTTGACATGCAAGGACAAACACTTTCCCACATATATTAATGGGTCACTTGAACACTTGCCTAGCATATTTCTAAATTGTCTCACATAAGTCCCTACTAATAAATTCCACATACACTGACCAAATTAAAGTATGGAACTATCACACAAGCATTTACGCACATCATAAACACAGAATATAATCTTTAATTATTTATAAGACTCGGTTTTGTGGTCCCGAAACCACTTCCCGACTAGGGTCAATTTTGGGCTGTCACAGTATATAGATCAAGAACGAAAGAAATCGAATTTAGATCGAGGAAAATCAAAGGTTATCGAATAGTCAATCCAGTTTGTTTATCCTGAATACAAGGTAAGTTCATATGCAAATAAATGTCTTTAACTTGAATTCTATATGTTTAATTGCCATTGTGCTACTGTGAATGTTGAATGATCAAATACAAGCAAGAATCGATAGGGTTACAATATTCGAAAGTCTCGTACGAACCATAGGAATAGTATAGGATACGAATGTCATGACATTAGGATTAACAAGATGTGATTATGTGTAAGACCATGTCTGGGACATTGGCTTCATTATGTGATTACATGTAAGACCATATTTGGGACATTGGCATAGTTAATTAATTTCATGTGAGACCATAGCTGGGCTATTGGCATCGATATGTGATAACATGTAAGACCATGTCTTGGATATGGCATTGTACAAGCTATATGTGATTTTTGAGTATCCTTAACAATTCCAAAAGGTTCAAAGGGCAAAAGTCAAGTCAAGGAAGAATGTGTGAATGAGTTAAGTGACTCAGGTACGTATGAGATTCATACAAGTATTGAAAAGGGAAGTATTTGATGAATTCATTTATGCTATTGAATATGTATACATTGAGAAATGTTTGTGAGCTTATATGTGCTTACTCATAGTTTTCCTATGGATGAAAATGATGTTGATTCATGTGTTAATTATATTTCTATATGGCTTACTAATCTTTTAAAGCTTACTTTGTGTGTTCTTTCCCTGTTTTATAGATAATCGAAGCTAGCTCAGACTCGGGGATCATTAGGAACACCGTCACACTATCGATCAACTTGTTGGTATTTTTGGTGCTTTGTAAATATGGTATATGGCATGTATAGGCTAGTGATATGATGATGTGTTTTGAGATATGATATTAGCCACGAGATTTGGCTCATAAATGATGTAAATTTTGGTGTGTATTTGGCCATTTCGTTTGGCTTATTTTATGAGTTTGGTAAGTGAATTATGATGTATATAAATGACCTTGTGTTTTGGTATGTTTTTCATGGATGTTGTGATGATTAATTGGTATGATTTGAGGCTTAAAATAGATGATAAGATGATGAGAAAAAATGCGTAGCGAAGATAGGTGAAATTGTTGGTAATGACATATTGTTTTTGTACGTTTTGGATTATGATTTGAGTAATGAAATGGATGGATTTTAAATGGCATGATTTGTATGTGAAATAACATGTTTTTGTTGCCTATAAATGTATTGAAATGGTGTGAAATGATGTGGTTTTTGTTTGTTTGAGGAGGATGAGAAATGTGTCTAAAACCAAGCCTAATTTCGCCCCACACAGTTGTGCACACTGGCATGTGACTCGACCGTGTGTCTTGTAACACCCCAAACCCGGCCCAGACGTCATGATCAGATCTGGCGATGTCACATTGAAGTGCTTTTCGAAATCTAAAACTCGTCATTTAAAAACCCCTTCTTTAACTAGACTCTTTGTATAGTTTGAAAAGCCGGTTTAAAGTCTTATTGCTCATTGATAATATGGGACTTGTACTTTTAAAGGTTTCTTTTATTAAAATGTTATTAACTTTGTAAACAATTTGCTATTCGCGGAAGCTTTGAAAACGAGTTACGCATCTGTGGTGATTTTGAAAACGTTTGACTTTTTGAAAACTCGTGTTTTTCCTACTACTAGCAGTTGTAAATCACAAATAAATTTGAGTAAAATACCAAAATTAAAAATAAACCCAAGAGGCCTTATTACATAATGAAAAGCCCGAATAAAACCTTAATTATAATATTAAAAGATAGCTAAGTCGAGTGGCCACCACTGAGTTCTCCGTCGCATCGATCCGCCTAAGTTTGGGGATTACTTGCACAGTTAACAGATGGGTGAGTTTACAAAAACTCAGTGTGTAATCCCATAATAGCAATCAATTAGACTAAACACAATTTGGCCTTTCAGTCTCAGTTAGGGCCTTAGCCCATTTCAGTAACAGTAGCAGTCTGGGACTGAGCCCATTTCAATAACAGTATCAGTGGGGCCTAAGCCCATTACAGTATCAGTACAGTTGCAATTAGAAAATCCTACCCAATTCAACCTCTACACACCATCTCCGTACCAACCCTACACCCCATGTAGGGATAAAATCGACCTACCCATCCCTACACTCCAAGTAGCACCGGTTGTGGCACTAAAACAGATTTGCAGCAGAGCAGCCAGTAATAGGCTTATAGCCTTTAAGTACACTTCCTCCAAAATCATATATCCTACCCCATGCAATGCAACATAATATAAATGTATATACAGTACATATGGCATGCTCAAACAGTCATACATCACATAGGGGTATATCAGTCATTCACAAAAGTAAGGGTCTAGGTACACTTACCGGCCCAATAGTAGGTCCACAGTCGTTTTGGGCGACCCGTGCAACCTTAACAGTCAATCGGTGATAATGGGCCCATGGCTCATATTACGGGCCTATATGGCCCACACGCTCGTATGACCCACAAAGCTTAAAAATGGCTTCGGCCGTGTGGTTTACATAGCCTGGCCTAATATTTAGCACCCTTTTGTGCGATTTACCCATGTGGGGCCCACACTGCCCTATTCGGCCCAAAAATGGCCCAATCTCGTTTTGGCCTATTGTAACACCCCTCCCGTATCCAAGGCCGGAATAGGGTACGAGGCAGTACCAGACTTAACCATACACATAGATGAAAACCGGGCCATAAAATTTCATTTAATTCAAAACTTTTCGAACACATGCATAAACTCATATTTAAAGATATATAACGTAGCATAAATGAGCACTTATACATCCATAATCATGCAACAACATGTCATTCACTTTAAACATATTTGCTTACCATCCTGTATATAATATACATTCTTACATTAACTAGAACTAGACATCCTAAATCTTATTCTCATTTTATACCATCATAATGTAGTTACCAATTTGTCCATTATACATCCATATTCAAGGCAACATTACTCATTTCCATTTAATTCATGATCCACTGGCTCGCATTTAACTTACCTGATGTATTACCAATCATGCATAACAAACAAAGCTAACTATATCATCACATCAAAACATAGGACATGGCATGATTAATTAAACTTACAAACCATAATGGATAAGGACCACATCTCATGATCATATACGACAAATCAATGTAGACCGATACGTATGGTCAAAGTCATAATAATAATACATATCACAAACCAACTTCCTATACATGCCACTCACTTGATATTTCTAATATTTGAATTAATTCTCCCAAAAATGATAGCTTAATAGTGTGATTTTTCCTCCGACGATCTCCAACCCCGAGCCGACCTGCCAAAACTGAAGAATTAGAGAGGAGGGGTAAGCTTTACGCTTAGTAAGTCCATATGAAGTTAATAAGCAATTACCCACATGTTTTTTTTAAGGTAAAACATCATAATTGTACAATTTACTCTTGTTCAGGTTAAGTTGTTTTACCAAGTTATAGTTACTAATTCATTTATATCTGGAGCTATGAGACACCAAATTAAGTTTCGTTAATTTTACTTGAAACTAGACTCATATACCTTTCTCCCATAAAATTTCCAGAATTTTTTGTTTAGCAAATTAGCATAGTTTATTCATTAAAGTTTCCCCCATTTTGCTGTCCAACAATTCTAACCTCTCTTCACTAAAAATTAATTTTCTCATAGTACAGAATTTGGATAATGCTCTTATCTATCTTTCTAGATAATAATCTCATTGAGGATTTTAATAATATAAATTACAACCAATAATTATTTTTATACAATTTTAATGATTTTCTCACATCGAAATTGGGGATTACGAATTCATTCAGACTCTATCTCACAACAATTTAAATATTTCATAATATAAATTTCGATTGCATATATCGTTTCTTCTATGTGAAACTAGACTCATTGGGCTTTAACATCATATTTTATTAGCCCTTAATTCAATTTCCACAATTTATGGTGAATTTCCAAAGTTGCACCACTACAGTAACCCAAAACTGCCAAGGCTAAATTTACTCATTCATTACTATTATTCACCAAATCCATACAATATCATTTCATTCATAATGGTAAGAACACATAATTATGCTTCATAAACATAAATCCTTAATCTCAATGTCATCAAGTATCAAGGACTTATTCCAAATCATGTCATTTTCATAATATTCACCAAATAATATATACATCATAGATAATCACATGTCAAGGCATCACACATAAGTTTAGTGTACATACCTGTACAACTTGTAACATAACTCAAAGACATATTCACCAATGTCTTATCTCATTGGGATCATCAATGAATTCTTCAGCAAATTACCTGTTCAACACTCGGAATATAATCGGATACACAGAATCCATGCACATAAGTGCCATGCCCACAGCTAGACAAACTCAATAGCCTTCGGAATATATGTGTAGCCAAGCTACCATGTAACCCACCCATAAGTGAACTCGGACTCAACTCAATGAGCTTGGTTGTGCGCATCCATAAGTGAACTCGGACTCAACTCAACGAGTTTGGTTGCCTAGTTACATCTCACGAACTCGGGCTCAACTCAATGAGTTCGGAACTCAAATATCCTATTGACCTGTCACTTGTATCCTAAACTATTTCTAAGGTTCAAACGGGATTTTCCTCGACCACACATCTTTGTCATCTTCCACAGAATGTTGGAATCGATACTTGGTAGCATTTCATATTTATCAAGTAGCTCACATAATTTGCATATTACTCAATAATAACCACAAAGCATAATAGTTCATGATAATAATCATCATATCATATAAATAACATTAAATTACTTAAAATAATAATTATGTTACCACATTTACACATGAACTTACATCTCATCTAATATCAAGGAAATAACATTAAATTACACATTACATTATTAAAAATCATATGAACGTACCTCGTATGCGAAAATGGCCATTTTTACCATTTTGTCCACAACCTGATATTTTCCGATTTTAGCCCGAATTTTGATTTTTCCTTCATCTATCATTTCAAATATAGCCTAATTAGGACTCACATTTTTCAAATTAACCCAAAATCATATTTTGTCAAAATTATATTTTTCCCCTAGGCTCATAAATTAAACTTCATCCTATTTCCTTATGTTTTATGACATGCTGATCATTTTTCCCTTCTATAGCAACCTCAAATTCGCACTCTAACATGTACTTATGAACATTAGGTATTTTTACCGATTATGCCATTTTACTCGTTTTCACATAAAACCGCTTAGTAAAAGTTGTTTAATACAATTTCAAGCTTTACATTCTACCATAAAACATCAAAATAAACACATTTCACCTATGGGTATTTTTCCAAATATAAACCTTAGGTTAAATTATTGCTAGAATAAGCTTAACCAAGTTATTGGGATTTCAAAAATATAAAGAAATTTAAAAACGGGGCTAGGGAGCACTTACAATCGAGCTTGGGAGTTTGAACAAACCTTAACCATGGATGCTGCTGGTAGAAACAGTTGAATGAAGAAGATGATAGCTAATTTGGCTTATTTCCCTTTTTAATTCTTTTAATTATTAGTTTACCAAAATACCCCTAACTTAAAAATATTTTATTACACCCATTTCATGTCTATTTTTGTCCAGCAATTAACCAATAGTCTAATTACGATTTAAGGACCCTCAATTTAAAATTTCATAACAATTGGACACCTCTAGTATGTAGAACTCAACTTTTGCACTTTTTAGATTTAGTCCTTTTGACTAAATTAAGTGCCCGAATGTCAAAATTTTTGAACGAAATTTTTACAAAATTATTCCATGAAATTGTAGACCATAAAAATATAATAAAAAAAAAATTTTCATCGTCGAATTTGTGGTCCCGAAACCACTATTCTGACTAGGCCCAAAATCAGGCTGTTACACCCATGAAAACGGTCATGGCCATCACATCGACCCCACAGCCATGTTTTGTTACACGGCCTACCACATGGGTGGCCCCACACCCGTGTGGTGTTGACAATCCACTTTTTGGCTTTTCGGCTTTTCAGCTTTTGCCGTTCCACATCTAATGGTAGTGTTACAGACCTTTTGTGAAGTCGTAGCCGAACCACTTCTGAGATCAAGAACTTATGGTCAACCACAACCCCTTATTAGACTAAATCCATCGTTAATCCAAACTACAATATTGAAAAGGATTCGATCGATTCACTGACACTTACCAATCCAACAATCGCAGAACCCCACTGACTTAACACCCACGTACTGCTCCAAAACTTTGACCTTCATAAGAAACATTTGATCGACTGATAAGTATTTAAAATCCAATATGAAATACATCGCACTTAAAGCACTTACCCTAAAAGTGGATAGACCACTTGCAATGAGAAGAGTAATCGACCTAAGCTTCCACAATAGAATCCACACTCCTAGCATGATTTGGCAGATCATAAGTTGTTAGATGAAAAACATACATTTGGACCCAAAGAGAAAGAAAAGGGAAAGTCAAAACTTGATAGAAGAGCCAAAAGAGATTCGACTAGGAAAAGAAATAATAAAGCGATTGTAACACACACTTACCAATAAATCAAATGAATTTTGGCAATAGTCAATCAAGGAGATTTGGCCAAAGTAAGAAGAACAAAAGGATTTGAGAGAGGGAGAGTATGGGTATTCGGTCCAGTAGAGAAAGGAAGAACGAAATCAGAAAATAAGTTTTCGGCTTCAGAGAAGAGGAGAAGAAGAAGAAGGAGGTACTCAATCGGACCAATCGGCCTTCACTAATGTTAGATAATCGGTTTGAAGAAAAGAAAGGATGAAGAGAAAAGGTCACTAAGGTATTCTACCAAAAAGAGAAACCAAGAGATTGAGAACAGTTTACAGGAGTATTTGACTAAAGCAAATAAAACAAAAGAAATGAAGCTGCCAACCCAAGATATTGAGAACGAAGTTGACACTCAGTTAGCTAATACACAAATCGACACCCAAAGCAGAACCAATTTCGGCACCTATTTACTATAGCTGAATTTTTGACCAAACAAACTTATCAAATTTGGTCAACCTTCAACACACTAAACACCTCCCCAGAATTCCTACACAACCGAAACACTAAGTGCCAGAGTTCAAACCTGGCATGAATCTCCTTCAAATTTGAACTTGCTCGATTTTCTTCTTAATTTCCTCCCATCCATCTCCTCAGATTTGGCTAACAACAACTCCATTCAAATCTGCTCAAACTCTTGGTGTTTCGGTCAAACACAACTTCCTCCCATGGCCACTAGTAAAAATAATCTCCATTTGCACAAGAAGGGATTCGAACCTCAAACCACTAGCACACTCCACACGCCACTATCCACTAGACCAGCAGGCCCATTCTGTCATTTTTTTCCAAAATAAACTTATAACCCTACTGGCCAAAGATAGGGGTTTTATCCTTAAAAAGCAAAATTTTTGTGAAAGCCAAGGCTTGAACCCATGACTTCCCAGGCACTTCCAGAGCACACAACCACTAAGCCAGACATATTTTCACATCACAAACTCACAGAAAAAAATTTTATCAAGGATTTAGGGATTTGGGGCGTTACATGTCTGCTGTAACTTAGTTAAACAAGTCAGTGTGTTACATAGCTTAGACATACGGGCGTGTCTACTAGCCGTGTGTGACACATGGGTTGGCACATGGGAGTGTGGTCGGCCGTGTGACCCAAGTCAGTATACCCTCCAGATTTCACACGGCCGTGGCACACGGGCGTATCTCTGATCATGTGATGTAAGTCAATATGTATGCCCTGTTTCCACATGGCTTCTGACACGGGCGTGTCTGGTGACCATGTGAGGCACACGACCTGTTCACATGGGCGTGTGATTCCTGTATGCATGAAAATTTTATAAGTTTCCCATTATTTTCAAATGTTATCGGTTTAGTCCCAAACCTCCTTCAAGCTTGTTTTAAGGTCTCATAGTGCCTTATAAGGGATAATATAATTAATGTTTGATTGATATTTAAGTGATAGTGGATTTATGTTTAAGAAATGTATGTCGTATGTTGTGATTTTATCGATAATGCCTCGTAGCCCTATCCCGGTGACGGATAGGGTTAAAAGCCATTACCTATCAAATCACAACATACAGCATACATTTTTCATCCAAGGATTCATTAATACATAAATGTCAATCCAGTATAGTCATATTGTCCCTTATAAGAATCTACGACACCTTAAAACATGATTGGAAGAGGTTCAGGACTAAATCGGTAACATTTGAAAACTTTGGGAAACTTATAAAATTTTCATGCATACAGGGATCCATGCCCGTGTGACCAGGCCGTGTGCTTCACACAGCCACCAGGCATGCCAGTGTCACAAGCCGTGTGGAAACAGGGCATACATACTGACTTGCATCACACGGCCCGAGACACACCCGTGTGCCACGACCATGTGAAATCAGGAGGGTATACAGACTTGGGTTACACGACTGACTACATGCCCATGTGCCATCCCGTGTGTCACACATGATCGGTAGACATGCTCGTGTGTCTAAGCCGTGTAACTCATTGACTTGTTTAACTAAGTTACAGCAGACACACAGTCGAGTCATACGCCCCTGTGCTCAATTGTGTCGGCCGAAATTAGGCTTGGTTTAAGCCACATTTCTCACCCTCCTCAAGCAAACCAAAACCACATCATTTCATACCATTTCAATACATTTATAGGCAACTAAAACATGATATTTTACATACAATTCATACCATTTAAAATCCATCTATTTCACAACTCAAATCATAATCCAAAACATACTAAAAAAATATGCCATTACCAACAATTTCACCTATCTTCTCTATGCATTTTTCTCATCATCTTATCATCTATTTTAAACCTCAAATCATACCAATTAATCATCACAAAATCCATGACAAACATGCCAAAACCCAAGGCCATTTATATACATCATATTTCATTTACCAAACTCATAAATTAAGCCAACCTAAATGGCCAAATACACACTAACATTGACATCATTTATGAGCCAAATCTCAAGGCTAATATCATATCTCAAAACACATCATCATATCACTAGCCTATACATGCCATTTACCATATTTACAAAGCACCAAAAATACCAACAGGTTAATCGATAGTGTGACGGTGCTCCTGATGATCCCTGAGTCTGAGCTTGCTTCGATTATCTATAAAACAGGGAAAGAACACACAAAGTAAGCTTTAAAAGCTTAGTAAGCCATATACAAATAAAATTACCATATGTATCAACATCATTTCCATCAATAGACAAACTATAAGTATGAACATATAAGTTCACAAACCTTTCCCATTGTACACATATTCAATATCATAAGTGAATTCATCAAATACTTTCCTTTTCAATACTCGTATGAATCTCATACGTACCTGAGCCACTTAACTCATTCACACATTCTTTCTTGACTTGACTTTGCCCGTTGAACCTTTTGGAATTGTTAAGGATACTCGGAAATCACATATAGCTTGTATAATGCCATATCCCATACATGGTCTTACATGTTATCACATATCGATAACGATAGCCCAACTATGGTCTTACACAAAATTAATTAACGATGCCAATGTCCCATACATGGTCTTACACATAATCACATAATGATGCCAATGTCCCAGACATGGTCTTACACATAATCACATCTCATTAATCCTAATGTCATGACATTCGTATCCTATACTATTCTTAAGGTTTGTACGGGACTTTTGGATATTGTAACCCTGTCGATTCTTGCTCGTATTTGATCATTCAACATTCATAGCAGTTTAATGAGAATTAAAAATATATAATTCTTGCCTCGCTCTCAATGCAAACGATAGTAAGGGAGTCCGCGCGGGGGGGGGAGGGGTCATATTGATCCGGCTATATCCACTAGCATTCTTGTCCCGTGGCATGAGGTATGATTGCTCTATTCTCGCCCGCAATCCTGACTATTTCGTAGCCTCTTTCTGTGCCGCGTCGTTCGACTACTTCTCCTATTTAGATTCAACCTCTTCAAATCGCCTTAGCTTAGTAAAAGCGAAGGGTCCAGGAAAGAATGCACCGAGAGGTAGAAGACTCACTATCTGTTGTTTACGTCCTGCGATAATTAAACATCGCCTCTCATAGACATTCGCGTTTGTTAAAGACATTTATTTGCATATGAACTTACCTTGTATCCGGGATAAACGGACCAGATCGACTATTCGATAACCTTTAATTTTCCTCGATCTAAATCTGATTTCTTTCTTTCTTGATCGTATACATTCAAAATTCACTCATTTATTCATCAAATCATTCAATTCAGTCCACAAACACATATTTTGGCATTTTACACTTAGCCCCTAAAGTTCCATATTTTTACAATTTAGTCCTTATTTCACAAATACATAAAATTCATGAAATTTCATTAAACCCAAGCCTAGCCCAATTTCATATAGGTCCCTAGCAGCCCAATACTTTCATTTATTTCACATTTCAACCCCTCAAAATACACTTTTTCACAATTAAACCCCTAATAGGCATTTTTACTCAAAATCACTTAACAAAACTTGTATAACTATCAACAAATATTCATTTTTCATCATAAACTTTCAAAATCTCAAGAATTCATCAATGGAACATCACAAAATCATTAACAACTTCAAAAATTAAGACACGAGATAGCTAGAATACAAAGCAACGATCTCAAAAACATAGAAATCATCAAAAACGGATAAAAAGTCGTACCTTAATTGCTTGAATATGCCTAGCCGAATGAAGCACCCTAGTTTTTCTTCTAAATTTGATTAAAAAGATAATAATGAAGCATGAATTTTACTTTGTTTTATTAATATATCATTTAAATACAAAATACTAATTTTAACCTTAATAAACATTAATAATAACACCAATTGCCATGCCATTATCATCCATTAACTATCAAATGGTTTAAAATCATCATAAGGACCTTTGGTTTAATAAATCATAGCAATTAAACACCTTTAATAAATAAAATGCAACTTTTGCATTTTACGCGATTAAGTCCTTTTTCTCAAATTGACTATTAAATGATAAAATTAGCTCACGAAATTTTCACAGATGCATACAATCATGCTGTAAACACATAAAATAATATTAAAATAATTTTTTTGACCTTAAATTTTTAGTTCTGAAACCACTGTTTCAATTTTGCTAAAATCGAGCTATTACACATAGTAGTGACGTTGAATGACCATACCATGTAAGACCGTAACTTGTGGGTTATGACATCATATGGAAGGAAGCCCATATCATGTAATACCGTAATTGGTGGGTTATTACATCATATGGAAAGAAGACCATATTGTGTAAGAACATAACTGGTGGGTTATTGCATCATATGAAAAGAAGACCATGTCGTGTAAGATTGTAACTAGTGGATTATGGCATCATGTGGGAAAAAAATTAAGGAAGGGTATTATCTAATATGGTTATCTATGTGTCCTAGAATGATTGGGGCAAACTTCACTAACTGTGAGTCTAGGAAAATCCCTATTGCCTAAATCACTAGTAAAAGAAAAGCCTTTGTGGCAATCTTTGTTTAATGACACCTTTGTGGCAAAACTTTGGAAAGGTAAGCCTTTGTGGAAAAGCTATGAAAGGCCAAACTTTGTGCCAAAACTCTAGAAAGGTAAGCCTTTGTGGCGAACTTTTTAAAGAACGCCTTTATGGAAAATCTCTAAAAGGAAAGCCTCTGTGGCAAACTCTAGGCAGGAAAACCTTTGTGGTAATATCCATAAAGGAAGCCTTCGTGACTATATCCAAAAAGGAATACCTAGTGGCACAACCTAAAGACAAGATACCTTGGTGGCAACTCTGTTAAGGAAAACCCTTGTGGTGAATACAAAGGAAGCCTTTGTGGCTATTTAAATGAAAGAATGCATTCATGAAAAATTTTGAATGAAATGCATGTAAGGAATTAGGATAGAATGGCAAGAATGGTCCTCTAAAGGTAAAGTAAATATATGACTCTAAAGGTATGGTAAGTGTAAGAAATAATGTATGGGTCAATTAGAAAGAACTAAGTATAAGTGTAAGAAATAATGTATGGGTCAATTAGAAAGAACTAAGTATCCAACAAACTCTGAAAGAAAGACACCGTGTGTAAATGAATTGGTGAACCCCACATAGTAACAAGAAATGAATAGTGAAGCTAAAGCGTGCCAGAATAGGTGGCGAATCTAGGATATGTGTTATAGGCATGTATAGGTAGTACCCTGAAGTAAGCAACATCTGGGTGAACTTTGTGTATTGTAATGGGTGTAGTCTACCTCGCCCAAAGTGTAACCCCTCAAACCGGGCCTAGACGTTATGACAAAATCTGAGCAATTACATGGGCTATGAAGATGGCCAAAACGTTTTCATAAGAAAAGTCCATTTGTCCTTGAAACATGCCATCTTGAAAATATTATGTTCTTTCAATAAAATTTATTTGTTCCTTTTTATTAAAATACTTGTATTATAACTTAGTTCTGAAAAAACATTTGCATCAGATACTAATCCTTAAAAATGTTTAATGATCATTTAAAATTGAAATCCAACATAAGCAATCCTTGCAATAATTCCAAAATATTTGAAAGGAAAATCCCCATGCAACAATCCATAATTTAAAATAAAGTCCCAAAAAAGTTATTAAAATAAACCCAAATCAAAGTCCATAAAAATCCATAAAATGATATAAACTCCATAATTTATTAAAAAGTTCACATCCGAGAGTATCATTGAAAATCTGCATCTGAGTTCTAATTACGAAGATTACCTGAAACATACACATAAGATGGGTAAGCTTACAAGCCTAGTGTGAGATCATCAAAATATTGTAACATACATAAAAACACATCAATTAAACACATCCATTTCAATATATATATATATCATATGCGTAGAAATCTCAGATCATCACATATACACATACATGACTATATCGAGGCATGCTTATGTAACAATGCACATTATGAAGAATTTCCTTGTGACAGCCTTAAAGTGACCCTAGTCGGAAAGTGGTTTCGGGACCGCTAAACCGAGTGACCAAATTATTTGAATATGATAATTATTGTCTAAAATATGTGAATATGAATGTGTGAAAGTTTTAAGCTTCGATTTAGTTAATTGCATGTGAATTTAGTTAATAGGACTTATGTGTGACACTTTTGAAATGTGATAGGTTAATCTATAAGGATCTATTAGTGCATGTAATCAAAAGGGTGGACTTGCATGTCAATTTCCCCACTTAATTAGTAGTGGCCGGCCATGACAAGGAGGGTGGACAAAATGTGATGGGTAAAACATGTCATAAACATGTTGTGTTAATGCTTTATGTTAGAAATGATAAAATAAGGAGCATGGTAATAAAATAATGAAAAGGAAAATGATGAAGAAAAAAAAAGGAAAAAGTTCTCATGTTGTTGAACTTGGCCGAATAGAAGAAAGAAAAAGAAGGGAAAGAGCTTGGAGAAAATGGGCTATGGTGGTTCACTAGACTAAGGTATGTTGATGTTGTTCAATGAGATTCATGCATATTTTTAGTTGTTAGCTTGAGTTCTACCTAGCCCATGGTTTAAATCTTTGCTATGAGATGGAGATGATATTCGGCCATGGGTGTTGTCTTCTTGGTTGGTGTTTGATGTTGTGGTGATGAGGCATGAAGATGAGCTAAGTTTCGGCTAACGTAGACTTGTGTTGATGTCATTTGCATGCCAAGTGTGAAGCTTTGTAGTGATACATGTGATGGTGATTGATGACTCTTGGATTTTCTTTTTAGCATTTTTGAGTTAGACATTAAGTTCTTTGTTTAACCCATGACCAAAATTGAAATGGTATGGTGTCTTGATGCATTCGGCCATGGTAGGAAGTAGATGAGAATTGGTAGTAAGGTGAAGTGCAAATGTTAGTATTTGATTACTAGTGTATATATGTGTATTAGCCGAGTTTTGAACTTGAAACAAAATGGTAAGTAGTCAATACAAGTAACCATATTTGTAAGAAGTATTAAGCATATAATCGGCCTCAACATAGACATGCATATTCGGCCACATGAGGTAGATTAGTGTTGCATGCATTCGGTTAGAGGCAAGCATATTGATGCTTTTATCTTGGCTTAGATAATTGGCTAAAAGAGAGTGTGGGCTAATATGTTGAGTTGATTCATGATTTCATATATATGTGACTCTAATGTCTAATGTATATATGGGTTAAGTACCTTGAGTTTCTCTTTTGATGTTCAAATGATTAAATCAATTTATTTGTTAAATTAAGCTCAAGAGCAAAGGGGAACTAAATCCGATAAAGGGAAGGAAAAAGTGATCGAATAGCCGTCGAAATCGTTCGACAACATTCGAGGTAAGTTTTCAAGTAATGAAACTTAGTTTACAATTTGATTAAGTCATGACGTATAATCATAACAAATATACGGTGATATAATGACTCTACTTGAATTATATGTTGAGTTAATTAGTCTATACGTATGATGGGTAGCTGTATGTGCATAGAGATCATGTCATAAAGCAAACCAAATCATGCTGTTTGTATGTGACTATTGAGCCGAAAACGGGAATGCTTAATAATTGACTTGTGTTTGAATTCTAGTTATGAAAATGAAATAAAGATGTGGCATGATTTACTGATATGTGCATGAATATTCGGATGATAACCGGGCTAAGTCCCGAAGGCATTTGTGCTAGTGACTAATCCCGGGCTAAGTCCCGAAGGCATTTGTGCGAGTTACTAATTTCGATCTAAGTCCCGAAGGCATTTGTGCGAGTTACTATATCCGGGCTAAGTCCCGAAGGCATTTGTGCGAACTACTATATCCGGGCTAGGTCCCGAAGGCATTTGAGCGAGTAGCTATATCCGGTTAAATCCCGAAGGTACTTGGTTTGGGAATGAGCGATCTTGCTGTAATAATTTCAATTAATATGCTCGTAAAATCCCAACGATGAGGTACGTTTCGTATATGCATTGGATTAGTTGATTCCTTTTAAATAGTATTCGCTCAGTCATTTAATGAGCTTCCGACTTTTGGTTAAGTTGATCTCTTATGTATGAGTATAAGGGTTGGTAATGTGAAGTAGGTATGATTTTGAGAATGTGTGTATATGAAATTATCCGTTTAGTCATATGAATGCTATACTTTGGAAATTCACTATACATTAACCAGAGATAATTAGAGGTCATTCCATATATGTATAGATTCCTTTTTGAGTCTAGTTTCGTTAGAAACAAACAGCATAAGTAATGAAGCCCTGTACAGGAAGATATATAAGTCGTAATGCATGAAGGTCAGAGCAGTCGAACCCTGAAATAGGGGAGACTTTAACTAATAAACTGTACTAATTTGCTCGACCAAAAATTCTAGGAAAACATTTGTAGATGGATATATGAGTCTAGTTCAGGTAAAATTTACGAAACTGGTTTTCGAGTTTTGGAACTCAAGATATGATTTTTAAGGTAACAGTGACGCATTTAGCCAGCTTGTCTGGAAATTTTTAAAATGGACTGTGAAAATAAATGAAATAAGTCCGTAAATACCTCATGTTCGACTCCGGCAACGGTCTCGGGTACGGGGTGTTACAATTTTATTGGTATCAGAGCTACGGTTTAGTCGATTCTAGGACTACCGTAATACGTTTGGGTCTAGCTATACATGCCATTATGCGATTATTTGATAGTGTGGTGATTTCTGACAATCGAAAATGTGTTTATTTATAGTAATGGATCCCGATCCCAACCGAGCGGTAGCTGATGATCTTGAGAGTGTAGCGTCTGCTCCCGCGCAAGGGACAGCACCGGCGGACTCTCAACCTATTGCTAGTAATCCGAACGATGAAGCTAGACAAGCTTTTTATAGCGTGATGAATGATTGGTTCAACCAATACATTCGAACTAATACGGCTGTTCCACAACCTCCATTCCCGACTAATACCACCCCCGCACCTACAATACCTCCGGAAACTGACCAAATAAGGTCAAATAAGCCCCCAGTTGATAGAATCTGAAAACACGGGGCTACTAAATTTAAAGCTACGGACATCGATGATGCCGAGCAAGCTGAATTTTGGTTGGACAACACTATTCGGGTACTCGATGAGCTATCTTGCACACCCGATGAGTGCCTAAAGTGTACTATCTCTTTTCTACGTGATTCTGCCTACTATTGGTGGAATACGTTAACTTCTGTTGTGCCCAGAGAGCAAGTAACTTGGGAGTTTTTCCAAACCGAGTTTCAGAAAAAGTATATCAGTTAGAGATTCATGGATCAAAAACGGAAGGAATTTCTTGAACTTAAACAAGGTTCTATGTCAGTTACCGACTATGAACGAAAGTTTGTAAGGCTTAGCCGGTACGCTCGAGAATGTATTTCTTCAGAAGCCGTGATGTGTAAACGTTTCGAGGATGGGCTGAATGATGATATAAAGCTGTATGTTGGCATTTTGGAAATTCGAGAATTTGTGGTACTTGTCGAGCGAGCTTGCAAAGCCGAGGAGCTCAGTATGGGGAAAAGAAAAGCTGAGGTGGGAGCAAAGGAGTTTCATAAGAGGTCTTCGGGGAAGCCCTTCCAACAGTCATCGAAGAAATTTAGAGATGACTTAGGCCAGTCTAGAGACACTTCGGGTTTTTCTAGACGAGATCGCGATCGACCCCCTGTGAGTGCACGAGTCACTTCGGTCGCCAGTGTTGGAAATGATCGTCGAGACAGAACGGAGTGTCAGTATTGTGGTAAATGGCATTCGGGGAGTTGTAGATTCCATGACCGCTCCTGTTACAAGTGTGGATCAGCTGACCACTTTATTAAAGATTGCCCGAGATTGTCTGAACAAAATGTAAATCAGAGATTGGAAATCTGGTACTACTACTACTCAGGGTAGACCATCTAGGAATACGGGCAATGCTAGTGGCGGTCAGAGAGGATCTAGAGATGCTACAACCAGATCTGAGGTTCGTGCTCCTGCTAGAGCTTACGCTATACGCGCACGCGAGGATGCTTCCTCGCCAGATGTTATTACCGGTACTTTTACTCTCTTTGATACTAATGTGATTGCTTTGATTGACCCTGGTTCTACTCATTCTTATATATGTGAAACCTTAGCATCCAGTAAGACTCTACCTGTTGAGTCTACTGAGTTTGTAATTCGGGTGTCAAATCCCTTGGGTCGTTACGTGCTTGTCGATAAAGTGTGCAAGAAATGTCCCCTAGTAATTCGAGGTTCCTGTTTTTCGGCCGATTTGATGCTTTTACCGTTTGACGAATTTGATGTTATCCTCGGTATGAATTGGTTGACCGTACATGATGCAATTGTAAATTGCAAAAGAAAAACCATCGATTTAAGGTGTGTAAATAACGAGAAAATCCGAGTTGAGTCTACTGACTTGAATAGGTTGCCAGCCGTAATATCATCGATGTTGGCTCAGAAATATGTAAGAAAGGGGTGTGAAGCATACCTCGCGTATGTACTTGATGACAAAGAGTTAGAAAAGAAGCCTGAATCTGTGCCAATGGTTTGTGAATACCCGGATGTTTTTTCAGAAGAATTATCGGGTTTACCACCTGTTCGGGAGGTAGAGTTTGGTATTGAGCTTGTACCTGGGACTACACCGATTTCGATAGCTCTGTATCGTATGGCACCAACCGAGTTAAAAGAGTTGAAAGCTCAGTTGTAAGAGTTGATGAATAGGGGTTTTGCTCGACCAAGTTTCTCACCTTGGGGTGCACCAGTATTGTTTGTGAAAAAGAAGGACGGAACCATGAGGTTGTGCATCAACTATCGTCAGCTGAATAAAGTGACAATAAAGAATAAATATCCGTTACCGCGTATTGATTGTGACAGCCCTAAAGTGACCCTAGTCGAAAAGCGATTTCGGGACCGCTAAACCGAGTCACCAAATTATTTGAATATGATATTTATTGTCCAAAATATGTGAATATGAATGTGTGAAAGTTTTAAGCTTTGATTTAGTAAATTGCATGTGAATTTAGTCAATAGGACTTATGTGTGACACTTTTGAAATGTGATAGGTTAATCTATAAGGATCTATTAGTGCATGTAATCAAAAAAGTGGATTTGCATGTCAATTTTCCCCCCTAATTAGTAGTGGCCGGCCATGAGCATGAGGGTGGACAAAATGTTATGGCTAAAAAACATGTCCTGAACATGTTGGGTTAATGCTTTATGTTAGGAAAAATAAAATAAGGAGTATGGGCAATAAAATAATAATGGGAAGGTAAATGATGATGAAAAAAAAAAGAAAGAAAAAAAGCTCTCATGTTGTTCTTGGCCGAATAGAAGAAAGAAAAAGAAAGAAAAAAAGCTCTGATGTTGTTCTTGGCCGAATAGAAGAAAGAAAAAGAAGGAAAAAGAGCTTTGAGGAAATCGGCTATGGTGGTTTGCTAGACTAAGGTATGTTTGATGATGTTGCATGAGATGCATGCATGTTTTAGTTGTTAGCTTGAGTTCTACCTAGCCCATGGTCTAAATCTTGCTATGTGATGGAGATGACACTCGGCCATGGATGTATCATTCTTGCTTGGTGTTGATGTTGTGTTGATGAGATATCAAGTTATTTTTGTGACCCAAGTTGAGATTTGGATTTTGGAATGAGTAAGGTTTTCGGCTATGGTAATTATAAGGGTGATGGATGTTGTTTCATGCTAAATCTAGATGAACAATGTTAGTGCTTATATCTCGATATTTATGAATTTCTTTCTTGGTTTTACCTCAAACCCATGAAGTATTTTTAATTGGTGTTGTTAGAGGTTTCGGTCATGGGATTATAAGCTTGTTAGTTTTGATGGTGAAATTTATGCCTTGTAAAGGTAAATGGTTCAAAGGAACATTCGGCCATGATGTAAAAATTATGGTGAAGTGCTGTTAAATGCTTTGAATATTGAATATATATATATTGTTATAAGTTGAATTTAAGGTTTGCTAAATTGTCTTTGTCATTGCCGAATGTGTGTATAGTTAAAGAGAATTTGTTTAAGTGCTTAGTTAATTGATATTGAGTTAATGATATGTGTATTCGGTCATAAAGTTGCACATGAGGAAATGTTAGATTAATGGTATTAAATTGCTTAATGTGATTAAAAATGCGTATGACCATTTTGTATTTGAGCTAAAGGTGGCCATATGACCTATCAAATTCATTGTCATATTCGGCCATAAGCTAGCATAATGAGACTTTAATAAGTTAAATTTGTTTGAATTAGCTCAAGAGCTTAGAGGACCAAAGCTGGATAAGGGAAAGGAAAAAGTGATCGAATAGCCGTCGAAATCGTTCAACAACATCCGAGGTAAGTTTCGAGTAATGAAACTTAGATTATGATTCGATTAGATTATGTTATAAGCAAATCAAAATCATGCCCTTTGTATGTAGCTATTGAGCCGAAAATGATAATGCTTGATAAGTGAATTGTGTTTGAATTCTAGTTATGAAAATGAAATATTGATGTGTCATGATTTATTGATATGTGCATGGATATTCGGATTGATAACCGGGCTAAGTCCCGAAGGCATTTGTGCTAGTGACTAATTTCGGGCTAAGTCCAAAGGCATTTGTGCGAGTTACTATATCCGGGCTAAGTCCCGAAGGCATTTGTGCGAGTTACTTTATCCGGGCTAAGTCTCGAAGGCATTTGTGCGAGTTACTATAACCGGGCTAAGTCCCGAAGGCATTTGTGCGAGTTACTATAACCGGGCTAAGTCCCGAAGGCATTTGAGCTAGTAGCTATATCCGGCTAAACTCCGAAGGTACTTGGTTTGGGAATGAGCGATCTTGCTGTAAATTTCAAATTAATACGCTCATAAAATCCAAATGATGAGGTATGTTTCGTATATGCATCAGAAAAGTCGATTCGTTTTAAATAGTATTCGTTCAATTGATTAACGAACTTTCGGCCTTTAGTTAGGTTTGATACCTTGTGAATGAATATATTGATTGAAGCGTGAAGTAAGTATGTTTATGAGAATGTGCATATATGAAGTTATCCATTTCGCCATATGAATGTTATACCTTAGCCGAAACTAATTTCATTATTCAAAACTTACTAAGCATTAAATGCTTACTCCGTTTCTTTGATTCTCTGTTTTATAGATTTTGGTTCGTCAGTTATCGGACTCGGGATTGTCGAAGTCGAAGTCATCCACACTATCAAAGCCCCCTTGGTACACTTTTGATTGAACCCTGAAATGGCATGTATAGGACTACCCTTTTTGTTGTTGGTCATGTACCCTTTGGTTTTGTATAAATTTGGATAGCCATGCAAAAATGGCTTATATACACTTTGAGCATAGCATTATAATCGTCTTGTATGTTGTTTATTGAGAGGTATGGAAATGTTTGGTTACGATTAGCCATTAGGAATGGTTAATTATGATTATTTTGATGCTATGTATGACAAACTCTAGTTGATTCATGGAAAACCATGAAATAGGTAAGGTTTACCTAAAAAAATAGATGCTGATAGCAGCAGTGGTGTGGATTTGAAAAATCACTAAAAATAGTAAAAATGGAATTAAATAGTGAATAAATTATGTAATCGAACCTTGATGAATATACTTTTATATGGAAGAAACGAAACGGTCATATGAGTCGTATTTTAAGAGATATTTAAGTTTTCGTGGGACAGGGTCAGAGCAATTTCTGGATCCCCTGATCTGAGTTTGGAAATTCTTTATAAATTAACCAGAGATAATTAGAAGTCATGCGATATATGTATAGATTCCTTTTTGAGTCTAGTTTCATTAGAAACAAACGGAATAAGTATTGAATCCCTTTACAGGGAGATATATAAGTCGTAATGCATGAAGGTCATAGCAGTCGAACCCTGTAATAGGGGAGACTTTAACTAATAAACTGTACTAATTGGCCCGACCAAAATTCTAGAAAAAAACTTTCAGATTGATATATGAGTCTAGTTACAGGAAAAGTTTACGAAACTGATTTTCGAGTTTTGGAACTCAAGATATGATTTTTAAGGTGATAGTGACGCAGTTAGCAAGCAAGTCTGGAAATTTTTGAAATGGACTGTAAAAATAAGGGAATTAAGTCTGTTAACCCCTCGTGTCCGATTCCTGCAACGGTCTCGGGTACAGGGTGTTACAATTTTATTGGTATCAGAGCTACGGTTTAGTCGATTCTAGGACTCCCGTAATACGTTTGTGTCTAGCCATACATGCCATTTTGTGATTATTTGATAGTGTGGTGATTTCTGACATTTGCAAATGTGTTTATTTATAGTAATGGATCCCGATCCCGACCGACCGGTAGCTGATGATCTTGAGAGTGTAGCGCCTGCTCCCGCACAAGGGACAGCACCGGCGGACTCTCAACCTATTGCTAGCAATCCGAATGATGAGGCTAGGCATGCTTTTTATAGCGTGATGAATGATTGGTTTAACCAATACATTAGAACTAATATGGCTGTTCCACAACCTCCATTCCCGACTAATGCCACCCCCGCACCTACAATACCTTCGGAATCCGACCAAATAAGGTCAAATAAGCCCCTAGTTGACAGAATTTGAAAACACGGGGCTACTGAATTTAAAGTTACGGACAGCGATGATGCCGAGCAAGCTGAATTTTGGTTGGACAACACTATTCGGGTACTCGATGAGCTATCTTGCACACCCGATGAGTGCCTAAAGTGTACTACCTCCTTGCTACGTGATTCTGCCTACTATTGGTGGAATACATTGACTTCTGTTGTGCCCAAAGATCAAGTAACTTGGGAGTTATTCCAAATCGAGTTTCGAAAAAAGTATATCAGTCAGAGATTCATGGATCAAAAATGGAAGGAATTTCTTGAACTTAAACAAGGTTCCATGACGGTTACCGACTATGAACGAAAGTTTGTAAGGCTTAGCCGGTACGCTCGAGAATGCATTTCTTCAGAAGCCGTAATGTGTAAACGTTTCGAGGATGGACTGAATGATGATATAAAGCTGTATGTTGGCATTTTGGAAATCCGAGAATTTGTGGTACTTGTCGAGCGAGCTTGCAAAGCCGAGGAGCTCAGTATGGAGAAAAGAAAAGCTGATATGGGAGAAAAGAAAAGCAAAGGAGTTTCGTAAGAGGTCTTCAGGGAGGCCCTTTCAACAGTCATCGAAGAAATTTAGAGATGATTTGGGCCGATATAGAGACACTTCGGGTTTTTCTAGACGAGATCGTGATCGACCCCCTATGAGTGCACGAGTCACTTCGGTCGCCAGTGTTGGAAATGATCGTCGAAACAGAACGGAGTGTCCGTATTATGGTAAATGGCATTCAGGGAGTTGTAGATTCCATGACCGCTCCTGTTACAAGTGCGGATTAGTTGACCACTTTATTAAGGATTGCCCGAGGTTGTCTGAACAGGATGTAAATCAGAGTGGGAAACCTGGTGCTACTACTGCTCGGGGTAGACCATCTAGGAATACGGGCAATGCTAGTGGCGGTCAGAGAGAATCTAGAGATGCTACAACTAGATCTGAGGCTCGTGCTCCTGCTAGAGCTTATGCTATACGTGCACGCGAGGATGCTTCTTCGCCTGATGTTATTACCGCTACTTTCACTCTCTTTGATACTAATGTGATTGCTTTGACTGACCCTGGTTCTACTCATTCTTATATATGTAAAACCTTAGCAACCAGTAAGACTTTACCAATTGAGTCTACCGACTTGAATGGGTCGCCAGCTGTAATGTCATCGATGTTGGCTCAGAAATATGTAAGAAAGGGGTGCGAAGCATACCTTGCGTATGTACTTGATGACAAAGAGTTAGAAAAGAAGCCTGAATCTGTGCCAGTGGTTTGTGAATACCCGGATGTTTTTCCCGAAGAATTACCGGGTTTACCACCTGTTCGGGAGGTAGAGTTTGGCATCGAGCTTGTACCTGGGACTACACCGATTTCGATAGCTCCGTATCGTATGGCACCAACCGAGTTAAAAGAGTTGAAAGCTCAGTTGCAAGAGTTGACGGATAGAGGTTTCGCTCGACCAAGTTTCTCACCTTGGGGTGCACCAGTATTGTTTGTGAAAAAGAAGGACGGAACCATGAGGTTGTGCATCGATTATCGTCAGCTGAATAAGGTGACAATAAAGAATAAATATCTGATACCGCGTATTGATGATTTTTTTGATCAACTAAAGGGAGCCCCAATGTTTTCAAAGATAGATTTGAGATCGGGTTATTATCAGTTGCGAATTCGAGATTCGGATATACCCAAAACTGCTTTCAGAACGAGATACGGTCACTAAAAATTCTTAGTGATGCCGTTTGGGCTTACTAATGCCCCCGCGGTATTTATGGATTTGATGAATCGGATTTTCAGACCGTATTTGGATCAGTTTGTAGTTGTGTTTATTGATGATATTTTGGTCTATTCGAGAAATGAAACCGATCATGCTGAACACCTGGGATTAGTGTTGCAAATTTTATGGGATAAGCAGTTATATGCTAAGTTCAGTAAATGTGAGTTCTGGTTAAGAGAGGTTAGCTTCTTGGGTCATGTGGTATCTGCATCGGGTATTCGAGTTGATACGAACAAAATTTCGGCCATACTTAACTGGAAGCCTCCGAGAAATATTACTGAGGTTCAGAGCTTTTTGGGACTTGCCGGTTACTACCGACGGTTTGTAAAAGGTTTCTCGATGATAGCCACACCAATAACGAAGCTACTTCAAAAAGATGTTAAGTTCGAATGGACGGAAAAATGTCAGAAAAGTTTTGATCAACTGAAAACTTATTTGACTGAAGCTCCAATTCTAGTGCAGCCCGAATCAGGCAAAGAGTTTGTCATCTATAGTGATGCCTCCCTACTTGGGTTGGGTTGCGTATTGATGCAAGAAGGTCAAGTTGTGGCCTATGCGTCGAGACAATTAAAGCCACATGAGAAAAATTACCCGACCCATGATCTTGAACTAGCTGCCATTGTGTTCGCCTTGAAAATATGGCGACATTACTTATTTGGTGAGAAGTGCCATGTATATTCGGATCACAAAAGTCTCAAATATTTGATGACTCAAAGAGACTTAAATCTGCGACAAAGACGTTGGCTCGAGTTGTTGAAAGATTATGAGCTTGTCATTGACTATCACCCGGGAAAGGCTAATGTGGTTGCGGATGCCTTAAGTCGTAAATCACTGTTTGCTTTACGAGCGATGAATGTACACTAGTCCGTTCTATCCGACAATGTGTTAGTGGCAGAATTAAAGGCCAAACCATTGTTGATCCATCAAATTCGTGAAGCTCAGAAAGTCGATGATGAATTGGTTGCAAAACGGGCTGAATGTGTTCTGAATACGGAATCAGAGTTTCAAATTGATGATGACGATTGTTTGAGGTTCAGAAGTCGTTTGTGTGTTCCAAGAAATTCAGAACTCATTTCGATGATTCTGAACGAAGCTCATTGTAGCCGAATGTCAATTCACCCGGGGAGTACGAAAATGTACAACAATCTGAGACGTCAGTTTTGGTGGCATGGTATGAAATGAGACATTTCCGATTTTGTTTCGAAGGGTTTAATATGTCAGCAAGTGAAGGCGGAACATCAAGTGCCTACGGGTTTACTCCAGCCGATCATGGTACCTGAATGGAAATGGGATCGAGTCACGATGGATTTTGTGTCTGGGTTGCCATTGTCGACAAGTAAGAAAGATGCGATTTGGGTTGTTGTTGATAGACTGACTAAGTCGGCTCATTTTATTCCCGTACGTACGGATTTTTCATTGGATAAACTAGCTGAATTGTATGTTTCTCAGATTGTGAGATTACACGGGGTGCCCATTTCTATTGTGTCGGATAGAGATCCGAGATTCACCTTGCGATATTGGAAGTAATTGCAAGAAGCTTTGGGTACCAAGTTGCATTTTAGCACCGCTTTTCATCCCCAATCCGATGGTCAATCCGAGCGGATAATTCAAATACTCGAGGATATGTTGAGATGCTGCATCCTTGAGTTTAGTGGTTCATGGGAACGGTATCTACCTTTGATTGAGTTCGCTTACAACAATAGTTTTCAGTCAAGCATTAAGATGGCGCCTTACGAGGCTTTGTACAGTCGAAAATGCCGTACACCATTGTTTTGGACCGAGCTCGGTGAAAGAAAAATTTTTGGAGTTGACTTGATTAAAGATGCGGAGCAGAAAGTAAAAATAATTTGTGAAAGTCTGAAGGCAGCATCAGATCGTCAGAAGTCATACGCGGATTTGAAACGAAAGGACATTGAGTATCAGGTGGGAGATAAAGTGTTTCTTAAAGTTTCACCCTGGAAAAAAATACTCAGATTTGGGCGTAAGGGCAAGTTGAGTCCGAGATTCATTGGGCCGTATGAAATCTCCGAACGAGTTGGTCCAGTTGCATATAGGTTGCTTTTACCCCCTGAACTTGAAAGGATCCACAACGTTTTTCATGTTTTGATGCTTCGATGTTACAGATCTGATCCTTCGCACATAATAAGTCCCTCCGAGGTTGAAATTCAAACCGATATGAGTTATGAAGAAGAACCAATTCGTATCCTAGCTCGTGAAGTGAGAGAGTTGCGAAACAAAAAGGTTCCTTTAGTAAAAGTGTTATGGCTCAAACACGGGATGGAAGAAGCTACTTGGGAACCCGAGAACTCTATTAAAGAACGATACCCAAACTTATTTACCGGTAAGATTTTCGGGGACGAAAATTTCTTAAGTGGGGGAGAGTTGTGACAGCCCTAAAGTGACCCTAGTCGGAAAGCGGTTTCGGGACCGCTAAACCGAGTCACCAAATTATTTGAATATGATATTTATTGTCCAAAATATGTGAATATGAATGTGTGAAAGTTTTAAGCTTCGATTTAGCAAATTGCATGTGAATTTAGTCAATAGGACTTATGTGTGACACTTTTGAAATCTGATAGGTTAATCTATAAGGATCTATTAGTGCATGTAATCAAAATGGTGGACTTGCATGTCAATTTTCCCCCCTAATTAGTAGTGGCCGGCCATGAGCATGAGGGTGGACAAAATGTTATGGCTAAAAAACATGTCCTGAACATGTTGGGTTAATGCTTTATGTTAGGAAAAATAAAATAAGGGGTATGGGCAATAAAATAATAATGGGAAGGTAAATGATGATGAAAAAAAAGAAAGAAAGAAAAAAAGCTCTCATGTTGTTCTTGGCCGAATAGAAGAAAGAAAAAGAAAGAAAAAAAGCTCTGATGTTGTTCTTGGCCGAATAGAAGAAAGAAAAAGAAGGAAAAAGAGCTTTGAGGAAATCAGCTATGGTGGTTTGCTAGACTAAGGTATGTTTGATGATGTTCCATGAGATGCATGCATGTTTTAGTTGTTAGCTTGAGTTCTACCTAGCCCATGGTCTAAATCTTGCTATGTGATGGAGATGACACTCGGCCATGGATGTATCATTCTTGCTTGGTGTTGATGTTGTGTTGATGAGATATCAAGTTATTTTTGTGACCCAAGTTGAGATTTGGATTTTGGAATGAGTAAGGTTTTCGGCTATGGTAATTATAAGGGTGATGGATGTTGTTTCATGCTAAATCTAGATGAACAATGTTAGTGCTTATATCTCGATATTTATGAATTTCTTTCTTGGTTTTACCTCAAACCCATGAAGTATTTTTAATTGGTGTTGTTAGAGGTTTCGGTCATGGGATTATAAGCTTGTTAGTTTTGATGGTGAAATTTATGCCTTGTAAAGGTAAATGGTTCAAAGGAACATTCGACCATGATGTAAAAATTATGGTGAAGTGCTGTTAAATGCTTTGAATATTGAATATATATATATTGTTATAAGTTGAATTTAAGGTTTGCTAAATTGTCTTTGTCATTGCCGAATGTGTGTATAGTTAAAGAGAATTTGTTTAAGTGCTTAGTTAATTGATATTGAGTTAATGATATGTGTATTCGGTCATAAAGTTGCACATGAGGAAATGTTAGATTAATGGTATTAAATTGCTTAATGTGATTAAAAATGCGTATGACCATTTTGTATTTGAGCTAAAGGTGGCCATATGACCAATCAAATTCATTGTCATATTCGGCCATAAGCTAGCATAATGAGACTTTAATAAGTTAAATTTGTTTGAATTATCTCAAGAGCTTAGAGGACCAAAGTTGGATAAGGGAAAGGAAAAAGTGATCAAATAGCCGTCGAAATCGTTCGACAACATCCGAGGTAAGTTTTCGAGTAATGAAACTTAGATTATGATTCGATTAGATTATGTTATAAGCAAATCAAAATCAAGCCCTTTGTATGTAGCTATTGAGCCGAAAATGATAATGCTTGATAAGTGAATTGTGTTTGAATTCTAGTTATGAAAATGAAATATTGATGTGTCATGATTTATTGATATGTGCATGGATATTCGGATTGATAACCGGGCTAAGTCCCGAAGGCATTTGTGCTAGTGACTAATTCCGGGCTAAGCCCGAAGGCATTTGTGCAAGTTACTATATCCGGGCTAAGTCCCGAAGGCATTTGTGCGAGTTACTTTATCCGGGCTAAGTTCCGAAGGCATTTGTGCGAGTTACTATAACCGGGCTAAGTCCCGAAGGCATTTGTGTGAGTTACTATAACCGGGCTAAGTCCCGAAGGCATTTGAGCTAGTAGCTATATCCGGCTAAACTCCAAAGGTACTTGGTTTGGGAATGAGCGATCTTGCTGTAAATATCAAATTAATTTGCTCATAAAATCCAAACGATGAGGTATGTTACGTATATGCATTGGAAAAGTCGATTCGTTTTAAATAGTATTCGTTCAATTGATTAATGAACTTTCGGCCTTTAGTTAGGTTTGATACCTTGTGAATGAATATATTGATTGAAGCGTGAAGTAAGTAGGTTTATGAGAATGTGCATATATGAAGTTATCCATTTCGCCATATGAATGTTATACCTTAGCCGAAACTAATTTCATTATTCAAAACTTACTAAGCATTAAATGCTTACTCCGTTTCTTTGATTCTCTGTTTTATAGATTTTGGTTCATCAGCTATCGGACTCGGGATTGTCGAAGTCGAAGTCATCCACACTATCAAAGCCCCCTTGGTACACTTTTGATTGAACCCTGAAATGGCATGTATAGGACTACCCTTTTTGTTGTTGGTCATGTACCCTTTGGTTTTGTATAAATTTTGATAGCCATGCGAAAATGGCTTATATACACTTTGAGCATAGCATTATAATCGTCTTGTATGTTTTTTATTGAGAGGTATGGAAATGTTTGGTAACGATTAGCCATTGGGAATGGTTAATTATGATTATTTTGATGCTATGTATGACAAACTCTAGTTGATTCATGGAAAACCATGAAATAGGTAAGGTTTACCTAAAAAGAACAGATGCTGACCGCAGCAGTGGTGTGGATTTGAAAAATCACTAAAAATAGTAAGAATGGAATTAAATAGTGAATAAATTATGTAATCGAACCTTGATGAATATACTTTCATATGGAAGAAACGAAACGGTCATATGAGTCGTATTTTAAGAGATATTTAAGTTTCCGTGTGGCAGGGTCAGAGCGATTTCTGGATCCCCTGATCTGAGTTTGGAAATTCATTATAAATTAACCAGAGATAATTAGAAGTCATTCCATATATGTATAGATTCCTTTTTGAGTCTAGTTTCATTAGAAACAAACGAAATAATTATTGAAGCCCTGTACAGGGAGATATATAAGTCGTAATGCATGAAGGTCAGAGCAGTCGAACCCTGTAACAGGGGAGACTTTAACTAATAAACTGTACTAATTGGCCTCACCAAAAATTCTAGAAAAAAACTTGTAGATGGATATATGAGTCTAGTTTCAGGGAAAATTTACGAAACTGATTTTCGAGTTTCGGAACTCAAGATATGATTTTTAAGGTGACAGTGACGCAGTTAGACAGCTAGTCTGGAAATTTTTGAAATGGACTGTAAAAATAAGGGAATTAAGTCTGTTAACCCCTCGTGTCTGACTCCGGCAACGGTCTTGGGTACGGGGTGTTACATTGATGATTTGTTTGATCAACTAAAGGGAGCCTCGATGTTTTCAAAGATAGATTTGAGATCGGGTTATTATCAGTTGCGAATTCGAGATTCGGATATACCCAAAACTGCTTTCAGAACGAGATACGGTCACTATGAATTCTTAGTGATGCCGTTTGGGCTCACTAATGCCCCCGCGGTATTTATGGATTTGATGAATCGGATCTTCAGACCGTATTTGGATCGGTTTGTAGTTGTGTTTATCGATGATATTTTGGTCTATTCGAGAAATGAAACCGATCATGCTGAACACTTGGGATTAGTGTTGCAAATTTTACGGGATAAGCAGTTATATGCTAAGTTCAGTAAGTGTGAGTTCTGGTTAAGAGAGGTTAGCTTCTTGGGTCATGTGGTGTCTGCATCGGGTATTCGAGTTGATCCGAACAAAATTTTGGCCATACTTAACTGGAATCCTCCGAGAAATATTACTGAAGTTCGGAGCTTTTTGGGACTTGCCAGTTACTACAGACGTTTTGTAAAGGGTTTCTCGATGATAGCCACACCAAAGACGAAACTACTTCAGAAAGATGTTAAGTTTGAATGGACAGAAAAGTGTCAGAAAAGTTTCGATCAACTAAAAACTTGTTTGACTGAAGCTCCAGTACTAGTGCAGCTCGAATCAGGCAAAGAGTTTGTCATTTATAGTGATGCATCCCTACTTGGGTTGGGTTGCGTATTGATGCAAGAGGGTCGAGTTGTAGCTTATGCGTCGAGACAACTGAAGCCACATGAGAAAAATTATCCGACCCATGATCTTGAACTAGCTGCCATCGTGTTCGCTTTGAAAATATGGTGACATTACTTATTTGGTGAGAAGTGCCATGTATATTCGGATCACAAAAGTCTCAAATATTTGATGACTCAAAGAGACTTGAATCTGCGACAAAGACGTTGGCTTGGGTTGTTAAAAGATTATGAGCTTGTCATTGACTATCACCCGGGAAAGGCTAATGTGGTTGCGGATGCTTTGAGTCGTAAATCACTGTTTGCTTTACGAGCGATGAATGTACATTTGTCTGTTCTATCCGATAATGTGTTAATAGCAGAATTAAAGGCTAGACCATTGTTGATTCATCAAATTCGTGAAGCTCAGAAAGTCGATGATGAATTGGTTGCAAAACGGACTGAATGTGTTTCGCATAGGGAATCAGAGTTTCAAATTGATGACGACGATTGCTTGAGGTTCAGAAGTCATTTGTGTGTTCCAAGAAATTCAGAACTTATTTCGATGATTCTGAACGAAGCTCATAGTAGCCGAATGTCAATTCACCCGGGGAGCACGAAAATGTACAACGATCTGAGACGTCAGTTTTGGTGGCATGGTATGAGACGAGACATTTCTGATTTTGTTTCGAAGTGTTTAATATGCCAACAAGTGAAAGCGGAACATCAAGTGCCTACGGGTTTACTCCAGCCGATCATGATACCTGAATGGAAATGGGATCGAGTCACGATGGATTTTGTGTCTGGGTTACCATTGTCGACAAGTAAGAAAGATGCGATTTGGGTTGTTGTTGATAGACTGACTAAGTCGGCTCATTTTATTCCCGTACGTACGGATTATTCACTGGATAAACTAGCTGAATTGTATGTTTCTCAGACTGTGAGATTACACGGGGTACCCATTTCTATTGTGTCAGATAGAGATCCGAGATTCACCTCGCGATTTTGGAAGAAATTGCAAGAAGCTTTGGGTACCAAGTTGCATTTTAGCACCGCTTTTCATCCACAAACTGATGGTCAATCCGAGCGGATAATTCAGATACTCGAGGATATGTTGAGATGTTGCATCCTTGAGTTTAGTGGTTCATGGGAATAGTATCTACCTTTGATTGAGTTCGCTTACAACAATAGTTTTTAGTCAAGCATTAAGATGGCGCCTTACGAGGCTTTGTACGGTCGAAAATGCCGTATACCATTGTTTTGGACCGAGCTCGGTGAAAGTAAAATTTTCGGAGTTGTTTTGATTAAAGATGCTGAGCAGAAAGTAAAAATAATTCGTGAAAGTCTGAAGGCAGCATCAGATCGTCAGAAGTCGTACGCGGATTTGAAACGAAAAGACATTAAGTATCAGGTGGGAGACAAAGTGTTTCTTAAAGTTTCACCTTGGAAAAAGATACTCAGATTTGGCCGTAAGGGCAAATTGAGTCCGAGATTCATTGGGCCGTATGAAATCTCCGAACGAGTTGGTCCAGTCGCATATAGGTTGCTTTTACCCCCTGAACTTGAAAGGATCCACAACGTTTTTCATGTTTCGATGCTTCGACGTTACAGATCTGATCCCTCGCACATAATAAGTCCCTCCGAGGTTGAAATTCAAGCCGATATGAGTTATGAAGAAGAATCAGTTCGTATCCTAGCTCGTGAAGTGAAAGAGTTGCGAAACAAAAAGATTCCTTTAGTAAAAGTGTTATGGCTCAAACACGGGATGGAAGAAGCTACTTGGGAACCTGAGAACTCTATGAAAGAACGATACCCAAACTTATTTACCGGTAAGATTTTCGGGGACAAAAATTTCTTAAGAGGGGGAGAGTTGTGACAACCCTAAAGTGACCCTAGTCAGAAAGTGGTTTTGGGACCGCTAAACCGAGTCACCAAATTATTTGAATATGATAATTATTGTCTAAAATATGTGAATATGAATGTGTGAAAGTTTTAAGCTTCGATTTAGTTAATTGCATGTGAATTTAGTTAATAGGACTTATGTGTGACACTTTTGAAATGTGATAGGTTAATCTCTAAGGATCTATTAGTGCATGTAATCAAAAGGGTGGACTTGCATGTCAATTTCCCCACTTAATTAGTAGTGGCCGGCCATGACAAGGAGGGTGGACAAAATGTGATGGGTAAAACATGTCATAAACATGTTGTGTTAATGCTTTATGTTAGAAATGATAAAATAAGGAGAATGGTAATAAAATAATGAAAAGGAAAATGATGCAGAAAAAAAAAGGAAAAAGTTCTCATGTTGTTGAACTTGGCCGAATAGAAGAAAGAAAAAGAAGGGAAAGAGCTTGGAGAAAATGGGCTATGGTGGTTCACTAGATTAAGGTATGTTGATTTTGTTCCATGAGATTCATGCATATTTTTAGTTGTTAGCTTGAGTTCTACCTGGCCCATGGTTTAAATCTTTTAAATAGTATTCGCTCAGTCGTTTAATGAGCTTCCGACTTTTGGTTAAGTTGATCTCTTATGTATGAGTATAAGGGTTGGTAATGTGAAGTAGGTATGATTTTGAGAATGTGTGTACATGAAATTATCCGTTTAGTCATATGAATGCTATACTTCAATTGTGCCTAATTTCATTGCTCAAAACTTACTAAGCATTAAATGCTTACTCCGTTTCTTTGATTCTCTATTTTATAGATTTTGGTTCGTCAGCTATCAGACTTGGGATTGTCGAAGTCGAAGTCGTCCACACTATCAAAGCCCTTTTGGTACACTTTTGGTTGAACTCTGAAAATGGCATGTATAGGACTACCCTTTTTGTTGTTGGTCATGTACCCTTTGGTTTTGTATAAATTTGGATAGCCAAGCGAAAATGGCTTATATACTCTTTGAGCATAGCATTATAATCGTTTTGTATGTTGTTCATTGAGAGGTATGGAAATGTTTGGTAACGATTAGCCATTGGAATGGTTAATCATGATCATTTTTGTGCTTTGTATGACAAATTCTAGTTGATTCATGGAAAACCATGAAATAGGTAAAGTTTACCTTAAAAATAGATGCTGACAGCAGTAGTGGTGTGGATTTGAAAAATCACTAAAAATATTAGGAATGGAATTAAATAGTAAATAAATTATGTAATCGAACCTTGATGAATTTACTTTCATATGGAAGAAACGAAACAATCATATGAGTCATATTTTAAGAGATATTTAAGTTTTCGTGGAATAGGGACAGAGCGATTTCTGGATCCCCTGATCTGACTTTGGAAATTCACTATAAATTAACCAGAGATAATTAGAGGTCATGCCATATATGTATAGATTCCTTTTTGAGTCTAGTTTCGTTAGAAACAAACGGAATAAGTAATGAGGCCCTGTACAGGAATATATATAAGTCTTAATGCATGAATGTCAGAGCAGTCGAACCCTGAAACAGGGGAGACTTTAACTAATAAACTGTACTAATTGGCTCAACCAAAAATTCTAGAAAAAAATTTGTAGTTGGATATATGACTCTAGTTTCAGGTAAAAGTTATGAAACTGATTTTCGAGTTTTGGAACTCAAGATATGATTTTTAAGGTAACAGTGATGCATTTAGACAGCTTGTCTGGAAATTTTTAAAATGGACTGTGAAAATAAATGAAATAAGTCCGTAAATACCTCGTGTTCGACTCCGGCAACGGTCTCGGGTATGGGGTGTTACATTCCTACCCATCAATTTCCCCAGAACCCGTCCATCTAATAACACACCATTTGTGGACAAGCCACCACATAATTGCCAATAATGACCACATAGTCGCAGATAAACTGCCACATAACTTCCACTGTTCACAAAACCCACCCTATGCATGTGATATGGCCATTTGTCAAATTTATCACATATAATTCACTTTTTACATTTTTCACGTAATAATGCTCATAATCTCACATAATACATATTTCTCAATTTTACACATATGCATGTAATCATGCCCACATTTTCATATATCACATGATATTTGCTTTTATTCACTTAAGCATACTTTAATATATTTTTCATATTAAATCATGGGTCTCACCACATACACATATATCACACATCTAGATCATCAACATACCAGATAAGCCATGTATCACAAAATATAGAGATGAGATTTACACACTGTCATCATCACATACATCAACACATCACAAAACATGTCTTTCATGAAACTAATAGGTTAGGATCACTTACTTGGGTTTTTTCTTGATGAGTTTTTCAACTTCTTTTTGAGTACTTAATGTACTATCAATTAATTATTTAATATCATATTAGTAAAATGGAAGTGAACATATTACACACAAATTACAGGTTTAAATCCTACATCTTATATTGTAGATCTGATTGCCATAATCCTTTTTAATGATTTCACTCGATCTATCTCGCAAGAAAATCTAACACATAAGTAACGTTTATTAATCAGGATCCTTTGATAATATTTTTGTCACTTAAAAGATCGATTATCAAAAGTCTCATCAACGCTTACCTCACGATTTAAGACTCTCGAAAGGAGGATTTCTAATTACATAGTTAGGGGTCTCCCCTATGAATATCGTTTGGCCTTTCAAAGTCGATATGAAATCATATTAGTAAGATAATAATTAAAGTGACACTATGGCACTATACCATTCGGCCAAGATATGAAACCTCTAAGTGAAGCATTTTACGATCCAAATAATCCACTTACACTTGATTTAATATGAAATGGTTGATGAATCAAGGAAAGAATGAGATCGATGATTTGAGTGATCTAAAATTATTGATAGAGTGAAGAGAAAATGTGACTTTAATCAATTAATGAGTTGAAAAATGAAAGAGGAAAAAATAGGAAGAACCTCGACCATCGACGGCGACAACGATAATGGTCCGATGGTGGCAGTGGTGGTGGCTTGGTGGCGGTCCAATGATGGTGGAGTGGTGGTCTAATGGTGGTATAGTGATGGTGGAGTGGTGGTTCGAAAACGGTGCGATGATGGTGGATTGGCGGTCCAACGGTGGACGGTAATGGGTTTCGATGAAAAAGAGGGGGAGAAAGGAGTAAGAAAAGAAAATAAGGTGGAGGAGGAGAAGGATCCGTGGTGGTTACGGTGGTAGTCGGTATAGAAGTGAGGAGGAGTAAGGAGGGGAAGTGTTTATGGTGGCTAAAAGGTGTGTTGATGTTGGTACAAGGGTTGGTTGTGGTGTAGGAAGAGCAAAGACTAAATAAAATGTGTGGTGGTTATTTTTTTCAAGTTGAGAGAAAATGGAGGTGAAAGAAATGAAAAAAAATATGAATATGGGAGAATAAAGGAGGTAGGGATGGCAATGGGAGTGGTAAGCTTGGTCAACTGTGACCAGGTTCATTGAATCACAAAAAATAAACAAGAAGAGAGGTTTTGGAAAGAAGGGGAGACATGGAGTAAAAAGGGGATCATGTTCTCCAACTTAAGGTAAGTTTGACTCATAAAAAGGGAAGGAAATCAACTTATTTGAGGCAACTAAGGGGGTGGACGGCAAGCTTTAAGTGCATATGGAAAAAGTGTGCAAAATTTTTAAAAAAATATGTAAGGGGATTTGAACTAGAGACCTCATTGAAAACTTAGGAGCTTCCTACCACTTGGCTACACACTTCCTTATTTTTATTTTTGCACTACGAATCAAAGTATGGGATGTGACAAAAAGTTAGTGGTAAAATTAGGACGTATGAACTAAAATGTTAAGTCTGCTAAAAAGATAAGATTTTAAAAAGGGACATAGAAAGTGATGAGATTGTAAGTATAGTACGCTCAAGGGAAAGAAACAATCATTTGAGTTTGGACCCCAAATCTGAAGCTTAGTAGTGTGAAGGCTTAATGAATATGAAATGAAGATAAGTCTTTAAAGAAACCGAGAGGAGGAAAAAGTATAAAATAGAAAAGAGTAATTCCAGTCTATTAAAGGAAATCTTTAGTGAAGTAACTGACAGAAGGAATAATACAAAGTCAAAGAACACATGTAGGACGTGCGAAACATCTACTACTCTTGGATGTGATGAATCAGGTATTTACGGTTTAACTCACTACGTTCTTATGAACTTACGAATGTTATTTCCTATTTTAGGTTGTAAAGGAGTGGCGAATCGGGCTATTATGCATACAAAGGAAGTTAAGTAGCGGGTTTAAGTCTGAGCATAAGTTTATTAAGTAGCATTCCAATATGTATGTAGTAGGCCAAAAGATAAAATAGAAATCGATGAAATTTTATTATCATGAACTATATATGTAATCCATACAATGTATGCCCACAAGAGACTTTGTCGTATTCATAGATAAAACTTATACATAGGCAAAAATTTGAAGTTACATTTGTTATAGGATGTAACACCGAATACTCAGATTTAGTGCATTGAGTCAAGTGGAGGGTGTTACATATTATTCTCGAAAAATACAATTTATACTTAGAAATAAATTCTCACTATTTTCAGGCAAAATAACAATATTTCAAAGTTGTAGATAACTTATTGTGTTTTTAGCCTTATCGATGTGATCTACTTATAGGAAGTGGAAGTGGAGCCCTAATTGAATTAGTAAAATGCATTTAATACCTATTAGTAAAAAAAAAATTCCCCTAATTGAGCTAGGGGAGAGAGGGGCTAACAGGGTGTGCTTCCCCCTATATGTATTATGATAGGGATTTAGACCTCTCCTATATTAGGTCCAATTATACGTGCTTCCTAGACTTTTAATTCAGCACTTTATATTTTAATCCAACCAATACATGTTTTTATATTTCTCAAAAATAGACATTATTTGTTAAATTAATTTTTAATTAAATAATTTTCTCAACCCAATTCAAATTATGTTAAAATCATGAAAATTTTACCATTAAAAAATCTATGTGAAAATATATTTAATTTCTACATTCAACGGATTCCATTGTAATGCCTTAAATCCGGTCCGATAAACCAGACCCAAATATTGGGTGTCACGCCCTAGTACGAATGTAACTTAACTTTTTACTTAAATAAAAAAAAATTATTCATAAGTATTTATATGCTTATGAGAGCTCCGAATTGAATTACCTAAGTATATATACAATATATGATTACAAGTACGAAATATGATAAACTCCCAAATCTAATGTAAGTACCATAAGACGTTGGTTTACAACCATGTATTTAGGTTTGAACACGTTGCCTGACTTGCTCTATATGCATAATAGACCCATCTCACCACTCCTTTGGCATAGTCTTAACGTCATCCCTCATGGCATACTTTCAAATCTAGCTTTCCTGAAACATAAGGCACAAAAGTAAGTTCATGATAACTTAGTGAGAAAACCCATCAATCACCTGATTAGTACTTATAAATCGTGTTTGGAAACTTAATTCTCCATTTCATTGTTCTTATGCTTTAACTCATTATTGGCAAATATCTATCCAGGATGTCTTTCTTTATATCATAAATGTCGTGCCTTACCCGAATACCATACCTTGCCCTCTTCACCTTTGATACATTACTCATGTTCCTCACTTGACCTTTTCATGTTTCCTTAACCATTCCCACTTACAAATTCCATACAAACAGGGCACTATTATTCTTACATACATGTTCTAAGTTATCTATTCCTTAATTATTCATGAAGGTCACGTACATAGATAGAGCTCCCATTCCTCGTATTACTGAACATATCCATTACTGGGATTTTGTCTTTTAAAATTAATTGATTCATTTTCTGAATTTTCCCCATATTCTAGCAAATGCTTTCTTACCTTCCTGTATTTACTCCTTGCTTAGCGGTCTATTCACCCAGAACAATGTCATCTTATCATTCATGACCCCTAGGTCGTCATTTCATTGGAACTCATTAAAATTTACACATAGTTAGTTAATATTCCTTCCAAATACATTGTGTAAATTCTTTTTTGGAATTATGCTTCCATGAGCTATGTGACAGCCCAAAATTGACCCTAGTCGGGAAGTGGTTTCGGGACCGCTAAACCGAGTCACCGAAATGTTTGAATGTGATATTTATTGTCTAGAATATGTAATTATGAATGTGTGAAAATTTCAAGCTTCGATTTAGTCGATTGCATGTGAATTCAGTTAGTAGGATTTGTGTGACACTTTTGAAATGTGATAGGCTAATCTATAAGGATCTAATAGTGCATGTAATAAAAAGGGAGGACTTGCATGTCAAATTTCCCCCCTAATTAGTAGTGGCCGGCCATGCTATGAGTGGAAACATGTCACAAACATGTTATGTTAGTGAGGTATGTTAGGAAAAATAAAATAAGGAGCATGGGTAATAAAGAAATGGAAAAAAAAAGAAAGAATGTGTGTGAGTGTTCCCCCCATTGCCGTGAGTTAAAGAAAAGAAAAAAAAATTTGTTCATCCTTTTTCATTTCTTTTGGCCGAAAATTCTAAGGAAGGAGGAAGGAGTTCTTGCTTCATGTTTGGTTTGGAAGAGGATTAGGAGGAGGTTTGGCCATACTTGTATCTAGATTAAGGTATGCTTGAGGTTGTGCCATGAGATTCATGCATGTTTTTAGTTGCTAGCTTGAGTTCTAATTAGCCCATGGTTCAAATCTTTGCTATGTCATGGGGATGATATTCGGCCTAGGTGGATTTTGTGTTAATGCCATTGCATGCTAAATATGAAGCTTGTTAATGATACATGTGATGGTGGATTGATGACTCTTGGATTTTCTTTTTAGCATTTTTGAGTGAGACATTAAGTTCTTTGTTTAACCATGACCAAAATTGAAATGGTATGGTGTTGTGATGTATTCGGCCATGGTATATCAATAAGTATGATTTATGCTTATTGCATGGTAGGTAAGATTTGTGTTTTGGATTTATGTTCATGTTTAGTTATAATCAACTTTGAGATTCGGCTCTTACACATATATATATGTTTGCACATGATGTATTGGTATGACATATACAATATCTCAAGGTATATATTTACATATGATGGTGTTTCGGTTATGGAGTACATGGTGGATGCGTATTGAGTTATAATATGTAATGCATTAGTTAGTAAAAGGTATGCCATTTGTGTGTGGTATTGAGTATATAATTGGCCTCAACATAGACATGCATAATCGGCCACATGAATGAGTACATAGGTTGATGTGTTGTTCGGCCATAGGTAAGCATATTGAAGGCTTTATCTTGACTTAGAAAATTCGGCTTAGGAGAGTATTAACTAATGTGTTGAGTTTGATTCATGATTCCGTACATATGTGACTTTAATGTCTAATGAATATATGTGGGCCAAGTACCTTGAGTTCCTCTTTTCGATGCTCAAATGATTAAATCAATTTATTTGTTAAATTAAGCTCAAGAGCAAAGGGGAACTAAATCCGATAAAGGGAAGGAAAAAGTGGTCGAATAGCCATCGGAATCGTTCGACAACATCCGAGGTAAGTTTTCGAGTAATGGGACTTAAATTATGATTCGATTAGATTATGTCTTAAGTAAATCAAAATCATGCTCTTATATGTGGCTATTGAGCCGAAATTGTAAATGTGATAAGTGTCTTGTGTTTGAGCTTTGGTAATGAAAATGAAATATGAATGTGTCATGATTTATTGATATATCTGCATGGTTACTCGAATGATATCTGGGCTAAGTCCCGAAGGCTTTTGTGCTAAGCGACTACATCCGGACTAAGATCCGAAGGCATTTGTGCTAGCGACTATATCCGGGCTAAGTCTCGAAGGCATTTATGCTAGTGACCATATCCGGGTTAAGACCCGAAGGCCTTGTGCGAGTGGTTATATCCGGCTAAACCCCGAAGATGCTTGATTTGGGAACGAGCGATCTTGCTGTAAAAATTTAAATTAATACGCTCGTAAAATCCCAGCGATGAGGTATGTTTCGTGTGTGCTTTGAATTAGTTGATCCCTTACAAATCTGTATTCGCTCAGTCGATAAATGAGCTACCGGCCTTTGGCTAAGTTGATCTTTTGTGTATGAACATAAGGGTTGGTAATGTGAAGTAAGTATGATATTGAAAATTTGTGCATATGAAATTATCCGTTTAGCTATATGAATGCTATACTTTTGTTGTGCTGGAATCCCTTGCTCAAAACTTACTAAGCATAAATCGCTTACTCCGTTTCTTTGTTTCTCTGTTTTATAGATTTTGGCTCGTCAGCTATCGGACTCGGGATTTTTGGAAGTCGAAGTCTCCCACACTATCAAAGCCCCCTTTTGGTACAATTTTGGTTGAACTTTGAAATGGCATGTATAGGACTACCCTTTTGTTGTTGGTCATGTACCCTTCGGTTTTGTGTAAATTTGGATAGCCATGCGAAAATGGCTTAAATATACTTTGATCATAGCATTATAATCGTTTTGTATGTTGTCCGTCTAGCCATGGGAAGGGTTATTCTTGATCACTTTTGGAATATGTATGACAAACTCTAGTTGATCCATGGAGGATCATGAAATAGGTAAAGTTTACCTTAAAAAAACAGATGCTGGCAGCAGCAGTGATGTGGATGTGAAAAATCACTAAAAATAGTAGGAATGGAATTAAATAGTGAATAAATTATGTAAACTAACCTTGATGAATCTATTTTCATAGAAAAGTAACGAAACGATCATATGGACAGTATGTTAAGAGATATTCAGGTTCTCGTGAGACAGGGCCAGAACGGTTTCTGGATTCCCTGTTCCGATTTTGGAAATTCATTATAAATTAACCAGAGATAATTAGAAGTCATGCCATATATGCATAGATTCCATTTTGAGTCTAGTTTCTATAGAAACAAACGACATCAGTATTTAATCCCTGTACATGGAGATATCCAAGTCGTAATGCGCAAAGGTCAGTGTAGTCGATCCCTGTAACATGGGAGACTTTGACTAATAAACTGTACTAATTGGCCTGACCAAAAATTCTAGAAAAAAATTTGTAGATGAATATATGAGTCTAGTTTCAGGGAAAAATCACGAAGCTGATTTTCGAGTTGTGAAACTCAAGATATGATTTTTAAGGTGACAGTGACGCAGTTACCCAGCTTGCCTGGAAAATTTAAAATGGATTGTGCAAAGAAGTGATATAAGTCTGCAAACCCCTCGTGTCCGACTCCGGCGACGGACTCGGGTACGGGGTGTTACAAGCTAACTTATGACTTTTCCATCCACAATCAATCTGTTATCCACTACGGACTAAAAGCCATTTCTCTATTTTACTGAAATCCATTGAGATCTTGAGTCATACAATTTATACTCATTACACTTACTGTTCATGTCATATTCCTTTGTTATTGAGCTCACCATATGAAATGTTCCATAAGATTTCACCATACATGCAGTTTCTTTAGATTTCACCTTAAAGGCTTTTCTTCATACCATGCCTTAAAGGCATTTCTCGTCATAATGCACCACAAGGGCTTTTCTTTCAGAGTTCATCATACCTATCATTCCTTAAGAGTTTTCCACACATATTGCCTCTTCAGAGTTCTCCATACATGTTATCCCTTTAGAGTTCATCGTAGATACCATTTCTTTCTTTCAAAGTCTGCCATAGAGATGTTCCCTTCATATGGTTGCCATAATGGCTATTCTTTTGTATGCACTAAAAAAATGTTCTCTTCATCATTTATCACAAAAGCCTTTCCTTTCCTTAGATTTCCATAGAGGCTTCCATGTCATAGTTCTCCACAAAGGCTACCATTTTCATAGATTGCCACAAAAGCTTCCATTTCTCATAGATTGCCACAAAGGCTTCCATGTTATAGACTATCATAAAGGCTTCCATTTTTCTAGTGTGTTCACGATAAGGATTCTCGTAGACTTGCATTATGTGAGGTTTGCCTCTCATCGTCTTGGGTCACGTAGAGAACTTCATTAGGTAATAACCTTCCTTTAGTACTTTCCATTATGATGCCATAGCCCACCAGCTATGGTTTTACATAATATGGTGCCATGGACATTACCTTTCAAAGAATCGTGCTCAAAGTCTTGACGGACCCCTTTTTGACTTCTTCGCGGAGACAGACACATACTCATCCTATATCGACTTACTCTTAACAGACATGAACCCTAACATGCTTTCAAGATATGTATATATATTTCAATCATTCACATATAAGTGATCTTCATCCTTAAGATTCACATCGCATGCTTAGATCAACCGATCTCATACAGACTACACATACAAGGTCCATTAAACATTCATTTCACAACAAGATCATCACACCAAACTTCTCTAGTTTCAGCCTCATAGTATAGTCACCTTACACAGAAGTTTCTGGAATACATGACAAACATACAAGAGTCAGCTTAGGCACTCACCCGACGGAAACACATAGTAGCTTAAGTTCGCAATCCAAGATTCTCTTAGGAATTGCAGCAACCACTACCTCTTAAGACAAAAGAACACCATAAAAACCCATTAATATAACCTTTTCATCATTTTAGACAGATATAATCCATAAACAAAGCCTTACTTCTTTAGGTACTCATGCAAATCTACTTTTTAGAGCCATGAAAACATACCTCGACATGGAGAAATTATTAGTACGATCTAGAATTTCAAATCCAGCTCCAATAAGTGCTTTTGTTTTCCTCAGCCCTAGATTTTAGTATTTTTGGGAAAAAAGGGAAGAAGATAACTCCCCTTAACAAAACCTGAGTACTCTTTTTAACTTAACCCAAATATTTATTAGAACTTAGTAAACATCACATCCATATTGAATTGTCTTATTCAAAATCCACCATTATCAAGAAACCTACTCGATTATCTCCTTAGCTTCTAACTTTTCTGGTTCACGTTTGGTTAGTTCCTAACCAACTAACTTTGTAACTTAACTGGCATGAGACCACAATTTTAGGGTGCACTAGACCACTGACGTAACTTATCTCCTCAAAATCATTTTACTTGTGCTAAAATCTTATTCCATAAATCATAGCAATCTTTTCATACTAGAGTCTGCCCCTTTACATGCCACAATTTCATTTGGGCAGATACTACTTCACTAATCACACTTCTTTAAGACCATTCGCTAGATCTTGTATTCGCCAAAACCGGGGTGTTGTAGGCTTGCTCAAGAAATTCTTATACTTACTCAAATTCCAATACTATAAATATTTAGAACTTACTCTACATGTCTTTCTTTCATAATGACCAATTAATTTAATTCCATTGTTAAACTTCAATTATTTAATTATATAATAAATCAAAAAAATTTACTTAGGTCATTTTCATACTTAGTGAAAAACCACAATCATTTCTGAATGTAACCCATTTCTCTAACTTCATCATTTTTATCCATTTCTATTCATTTGGTTCATTGTGCAATTTATTTCTAGTTTCAATGAGCTAGTGGAGGAACCAATTGGACATATGTAATTAGTGATCGAATGATTTATAGTTAAGTTCCAACTTTTCACCTATTAATTATAAACTCATTTAGTCTCAATGTCATTTAACTATAGTATCATGACTAAGCTCTCCCTAATAACATAACTGTCACACCTGGTTCTCCTAAAAACCTGAACTTAAAGAAGAGTCATGGAACTAATTGTATAGAAATAGAAATTTATGAAATCTACTGAGATATTTCAAAACTTAAGTGGCTGTTTGGGAATGGTTAGATTCCAATCTTGGTCTAGTTAGATTGGAACCAACTAGTTCCATAGTGGGAAACAAAATGATTAGGATTGAGTGGAGGAAGTAACCTATGGAGACCATGCCAATGGAGCATATATATAGGTGTGGAAGGAAACAAAATTCTTCTCAATTTTGTTCATCATTTTTTCCTCTCTCAATGGCATCATCTTCTTCAGACGTTCTTAAGAAGAAGAGGATGTAGTTGAAGGAAGCTTTACATGCCGCAACCGTCATGAGAAATGAAGTTTGGTAGTAGAGAAGTGAAGAACTAGTAAGCTTCCTTACCTCTCTATACTTTTTGATTGAAGAAAGAAATAGAGTAAGAACTCTCAAAGCTTCTGTATAATTATGTATTCTGGGTTTTAAGGTTTGTATGCCTTCAATATATCCAATAAATGGTTGTTATGCTTAGCTACCAGGACAAAGGAGGCTCTCGCATTTGACAAGCTAAGTTGTTAAAAATAAGGAAGCTAAGTTGTACTCCATACCTGGAATGTTGTGTGGCTTGCATCATTCTACGACGATGTATGAACATAGCTGATTGTGAATGATAAGCATGCATAAAATTATTTAACAATATGGTATTTTCCAATGTAGCTCAATATGTATAAAATATTTAGGATTCCATGTTTAAGAAGATAGCGTCCTTCATGATAGTATATAAGTGAAATGCATGCATTACATGATTATAGCAGTGGGGTAAAATAGGGAAATAATGGATGGAACAGATGAAGCCAATACCGAGGACTGAGAATATCTATTAAATACCACCATACGAAGTTGCTGACTGCGAACTGTGATGTTCAAAGCTCCAAGCCTTGTGAAGGGGACATTGCGGTGTTCGAGCATAAATGTTTGGAATGGTGAATTGGAGGAATGAGTAGACAGATAGGAAAGATGGAATTCCGATTAGATACCTTCATACGGTGTTCTTGAGTGCAAACAGTGACGTGTAAAGCTCCAGGCATTATGGAGGGGACATTTCAATGTTTGAGCATCAAGGTTAGACAATAAATAAATCGATATAGATGGCTATCAGGTTCTATAGAGTAGCACAGAGACGGTAGTTAGCAGGATTTATGGGGCGACACTGAAACAGTGATAAGGTCTTACGAGGCAACACCTCGAAAAAGATCTAACGTGTAAGAGCATAGCTTGACTACGTCATCATAAAGAGTCTGCCAGGACAATAAACACTGGGTACTCCGCCAAGAAAGTAATCACGGAGTAGTCTTTTGGGATTGTAAACACGGGGACATCTACAACACGCTCTTAAGAAGAATAAGATGTTATTTAAGAAAGCTTTGCATGTCGCAATCGTCACGAGAAATGAAGTCTGGAAGTAGAAAAGTGAGGAATTGGTAAGCTTCCTTACCTCTCTATATTTGTGGATTGAAGAAAGATGTAGAGTAAGAACTCTCAAAGCTTTTGTATAATTTTGGATTCTAGGTTTAAGGTTTTTATGCCTTCAAGATAACCAATAAGTGGTTTTTATGCTTAGTTTCAAGGACAAAGTAGGCTCTGGAGTTTGGACAAGCTAAGTTGTACTCCATACTTGGAATGTTGTGTGGCTTGCATGATTCTATGATGATGTATCAACACAACTTAATTGTGAATGATAATCATGCATAAAATTGTTTAATATATGGTATCCATCAATGTATCTAAATATGCATAAAGTATTTAGGATTCAATGTTTAAGAAGATTGCGTACTCCATGCTAGCATATAAGTGCAATGCATGTATTGCATGATTATAATGGTGGGGTATGGTGGGAAAAAATAGATGGAATAAACAAAACTAGGACTAAGGACTGGGAATTTCTATTAGATACCTCTTTATGGAGTTGTTGAGTGCAAACCGTGATGTAAGAAGATCTGGGCCTTATTGAGGGGACACTACGATGTTCAACCATCAAGGTTAGGAATAGAGAATTAGAGGAATGGGCGGACATATAGGAAAGATGGAATTCCAGTTAGATACCTCAATACAATGTTGTTGAGTGCAAACCATGATGTAAGAAGCTCCAAGCCTTGCTGATGGGACACTTTGGTGTACGAGATCAAGGTTAGACAATAGATAAATCAAGATTGATGGCTTATAGTAACAAAAACAAGTATATTTCTTTGTCTATATTTAACTAAAGATTCCTTAGAATTTATGTGAAGTAACAGGGATGTGTTAGGTTTGAAACAATTTAATCAAATAAACCTAAAGTTATACAAGGTAATAGTGTTCTCTCGAATTATTACGAACCTTTAATTTATTTTGGGTTGGATATAGATTAAGCATGCACCTTCCAATTATTCTGCCCATTAATCATCATATAATTAGGATTAAGCAACTAATTCTAATGCATCCAAACAAATTTTAATTCATGAATAACATGAATGATTCTAATTGGAAGCATGACCAACTGAAGCATAGAAACAACTGTTGCGTGTGAATTTATAATGTGAATGTGGAAGTGTACATGTTGAATCAATTAATAAAGTGATGAGTGAGTATCGTTTCCACAGGGATTGAAATTGATTTTAAATAATTTGTTATGCTATTACTTATGAATTTACTAACTAAACTGTGCAAAAGAAACAAATGACAAATTGATAAAAAAAAATTAATGAATGGATTAATAAAATCAATTATGAATGAAAAAATGCAAGGCAATTAAAATGCTATGAAAATTCTCAAAGAATATGTAAGGAGGATTTGTACTCTTAAATGATAAATGTTGCAATTACTCAGGCTTTATTCTTATACCAACATAATGCCATGGCAAAATCTTGACCATTCTATTGCTTAGGGATTCACTAATGCAATCTGCTTCTTTCAAAAGCTAAACTTTGAGCTACCATTATGAGTTTCTTTGTATGTCTACAGAACTCAAGAATGATATCAAGACTATTCTTCCTTTCCATGTATAGATCACAACTTCTATGTCTAGAGTGCTGCAAATATTCTTCTAAATAGTTGCCTGTATCAATCGATAAAAATCCAATCTAATTAATATTTTTAGAATTAAATCAAATCTACTAACATATCATACAATCATCTATGTCTAAAGCTTGCATGCATGCATTTAAAATATTCACAAATCGGATGAAACAAAAATATACTCAAAATCAGATCATGGCATTAAAGATAATAAAAATTCACCCAAATAATTCCAACCTAATGAGATTTAGCTCATGGGTTGGACATTCAAATCTAAAACAAAACCATTCAACATCATCATTCAAGTTTTAGAATCACAAATTTCAAATCAGAAAATAAAGGTAGAACTGTAGGAAGCTCTTGCTACTCCAGCTCTCACTGTAATAATGAAATTTGCTTGAAATATAACTCTTTGAAAGAGTTATCACACCCCCAAACCTGAATTATTGCTTGTTCTCAAGCAAAATATGTATGAGTATGCATGAATTTGCCAAAACATATAGTTACCATATATATATTGCTAAACCATCTTTTGTGCGCTTATTTAGCAAATGAAGTGCATAAAATGATTCCTAAAAATAAAAGTCCCTAAATAATTTTGCAATTCTGACTATAGAAGACCTCTCCCAATGTACTTAGGTTCTCTTTACTCAAAATTCAGTTTCTCTATTCTTATTCTGTCATTTCAAAATTTTAATTACAAGTATTATTTATTATATTTTTTTTCTAGAGAATTTATCTTGTCACATGGTTTCTTTACTTGACAGTCTCAATAGAGCGTACAAATGGAGTGTACACTAGATTTCCAGGTAGTATATCATGCCACAATTTGAATGTAATTCACTCATGGAGCTAAGGCTTTTAACTTAGAAGATGGATGGAGCAAACAACTACCTCCTTAGCTACTCAACTTAGAACTACAATGGAGTGTCCATAAATCATTATTGTTAATACAAATATTTTTTTTCTCACTCTTATTCGAACTTGTTTTTTCTGATCAATAATACAATGGAGCAAACAAAGCATTACTGACCTACTCAGCAGTTTCAAACATTGGGGTGTAAAACTATTGCCATGGTATTCCTTATTATTCATAACCAAATTGTTGAATTTAGGTTCAAGAAATTCTAAATGCATTAAAAGAACCCTACTTCAGATTAATTTCAATGATATTTAAGTTGTTCTACTTTTAGGAATAAACTTTCAAAAGCTAAACATGCTTAATCAACTATCACAAATTTTTTAATTAATCGAAGAGTTATTATCCTCATCGACCATCACCGATAATAATATACTCAGCATAGTCTGGCAATTATTTGGCATTTGTACGTATTGGCAAATTGAATGACAAAATGCATGAATATTAAAACATAAATCTACTGCATACTATATTTACAACACAACACACCCCCAAACCTAAAGGATGCATTATCCTTAATACATGAACAATGAAATATAACAAAATGCAATGACAACCAAATATGAATGCATGAAACATATGTTATAAAGTGAAAAAAAATTACAAATAAAAACAAAAGCTTGGAAGAAATTGGATTACTCTAATTGGGTTGGGTTGATTTTCTAGTAGCGTGTTTGTAGCGCGGTTGCCTTTCCACTTCACCAGCATCAACATGAACTAATTTCCCAGCAGCTTGGTTGTAGTGCTTCCTTTCTAGCTAGTTGATTGGCTCATCATCTTCATCATTAGTATCTAACTTTGTGAGATCATCAATCAATTGATGAACCGTACATTCTTGCACTATCATAGGTGCAGTGGAGTTTGGTGTAGTGGTAGTGTTAGCAAGTGCAGCAGTTTAAGTCACATCAACATCATCTTTATCAGACTCAATATGCACAAATTTAGTTTTCTCCTCTTTTCCTTCTTTTTTTGTAGTCTTCTTCTCCGTACTGGCTTCATCATCATCATCATCATCATTATCATCATCGTCTGGTTCCAACAACAATTCTTTAGGAAAAATAGGGAATGTAGGCATAGGTCGGGTAAATTTCTTCTGAAGAGATTTCTTAATGGCCTTATCTCTTCGTCAAACATATCCCTAAAATATAGCCATTTCCTCTTGCGCTCAGCCAAGATCAGTGACTAGCCTTAATTAGTGTTTCTCCATCATTTGAAATTGTTGTTGTAGCATCTCAAGAGTATTAATCATTTTCTATTCAAAGTCATTGTGAGACATTGATGAAGCAGCATCAGATGTCATAGGAGGAGAAGGTGTGGATTTAGAGCCTGCATGTCGTGGCATTTCCTTCCCAGAAAATCTCAGGCATAGTTGCTTTATTATGTCTCCTTTGTTGGGGATTGTGTAGTCATTCACTTGAATAGGGACCTTCACCCTCTGAAAAAGAGCCGTGATAAGGGACGAAAAATTTAAGGTATCATCATTCTTTTGGGAGTAGCGGTGGACTTCTCTAAAGATAATGCTTCCAACATTGATCTTTCTGCCCATCATAATCAAGTGCAATAATAATATATGTTCTTTTGAAATAGTTGAGTTGTGAGTAGAAGAGCTGAGATGAGTTTTAAGGAAATAATACCACACTCTACAGTGAGGCTTCAATGATACACGATCGATGTAGCAATCATTTTGAGAAACTGTCCACTTCGTCCCCTCTACATATAAATATGTCAGGACTTGGTTGAGTCCTTTAGTTGTCACAGTCTTGACAAATTGGGCATGCTCATCAAGACCTTCAGATAACCCGTATTGCACATTGATGGTGTCTTCATCGAACATTACCGAGACACCATGTACATGTAAAAACATGTTTTTCAGTAGTGTCAAAATAGTGCTTTCAGGGCCACCAAATCTTATGAGTAAGCTCGTAAATATTATTATTTAATATTTACAAATCAAACATGGTTTTAAAAAAGTTTTTGATATACTGATTTTTTTTATATAAATTATTTAATAAGTTCAAGTGGTAAGACCCTAAGGTCAAATGGGTTTAGAAAATAAGGTATCAGGATCTCAATTCTATAAACTAACCTGTAAATATTTTTATAAATATTTATGGAGTGTCATTAAGGTGTTATTAAAGTTTCGTTGAAAAATTTTAACATTTTGATAGTTAATTAATTAAAAATGACTAAATCGTAAAAGATGTAAAATTTGATCACTATTTGATTTGAGTGATTAAATGGTTAATTGAATAAAGGAAAAGGGACTTAAATGGTAATTAGACCATTCAAGGTGTTAGTGGACAATAGTGGACATGAATTTGATATTTTATTTAATTATTAACTAAGGTTAAAATGGTAATTTTGTAACATCCCTTACCTGTATTCGACACTGGAATAGGGTACGAGGCATTACCAGACTTATTACACAAACTTTCACATAATTTTGAGTCGTCAATTTGCGTCCAAATTAAAACTTTTGTATTTAATCATACAGTCCCTGATACGAGCCTACGTAGGCCCAAAACATACTTTGGAAATGGTTCGGGCTTAAACCGAGAACTTTAGAAAATTTTACAAAACGTAGGAATTTTTTTCCCTAAACAGGAGTCACACACCCGTTTGGATTTAGGACACGCCCATGTGGTCACACACGCCCGTTTCTCGACCCCGTGTAACTCTTTGTTTGTCACCCAAGAACAAATTGAAAGCACATGGCCAAGTCACATGCCCGTGTGCTAGGCTGTGTGGTCGATTTAAAAATTATGATTTTTCATTAAAATAGGTGTAGGCTTCACACACCTGGAACACACGCCCGTGTCTAAGGTCGTGTCATCCACACGGCAGAGACATACCCGTGTATCTATTCGTGTGCTCAATTTTGAGTATTCTGTTTCTCAAAATTAAGGTGCAAGGGACACAAGGCCTAAGCACAAGCCCATCGGGCAAGCCGTGTGTCACATATGGCCTAGACACACATCCGTGTGTCTACCCGTGTGGACAAAAATAAGGCTATTTTCCAAGCCTTTTTGCCACCCTTTTTATGAACACACCTACGCAATATAACATAGCACCAATTCAAGCATTTGGATACAACCAAATCAGCCACAACCAAGACATCCACACATCAATCACATGCTACCATCTATCATACACAAACATCACATACTCACCAACTCAATTCATGTAAATTCCCACATCCATGAAAGGCATTATCATATAAATTCCTTATACTAATAGTAGCCAATTTCAAATGGTCTTATACAAAATGAACTTTCAACCAATATAAGCCAACACATTTGGTGAAATCAATTATGACACATAACAAAATGACCAAGTTCCCTATACATGCCATAACTCAAAATGCTGAAATCATTGGTACCAAAATAATTGTTGATAATGTGAGTGGATCTCTGACGATCTCTGATCCCTGAGCTAGCTGGGTGACACTATAAGAAAAGGGAAAGGAAGGGGAGTAAGCTATAAAGCTTAGTAAGTTCCTGTGCAAATAATAAGCATCATAACCCCACATTTAACACACAATTAACATGATGAAAATTAGCATGAATGTTATTAAAATCTTATAGTCATAACTTACTCAATCACAACTTTACCAAGGTTTCATCACATATCGAGCTCATTACGTATGAGTTTTACGTACATACCTGTACCAACTCGCAACATAACCATAGTCTTTCACAATTTTGACATTCCCTGTAACATCCTGAATTAAGGTCTAGTCAGAACAGTGGTTTCAAGACCATAAATTCGAAATAGAAATAATTATTATACGATTCTTATGAGGTCTATCATGAGAATGCATGCTTTTGTGAAAGTTTCTTGAAGAAATTCTATGCATAAAATGTCTAATTGCACTTTAGGGACCAAATTGAATAAAATCCAAAACTTGCATTCTAGAAGCTTTTAGCATGAAATTGCTTTAGATTATAAATTAGGAGGTCCTAATTAGCTATTTGACAAATTTCTATAATTTTGGACAAAAATGGGCATGCATAGGAAAATTTTGAAAGAAAGACCCTAAGGGTATTTTGGTCATTTGGTAATTAAAAGAATAAAATCAAAGCAAAATGTGCTCATCTTCTCCAAGTGATAGTTGAATATTTCATTAGTCATAGCTGGGTTTTGTTCAACATTTCAGGCTTGATTGTAAGTGCTCCCTAGCCCTATTTTTAATGTTCTTTTCATTTTTGAAGTCCTTAAAGCATGATCTATCCATTTCTACCTATATTTTGAGCTAGGGTTCATGTATGAAATTTGAACCATGTACAACATGCATGTATTTTGATGATTAATGGAGGAATATGAATGTTTGGTGTGTGATAAACATCTTTTACTAGGTTATTTTGAGTGAAAACACCTAAAAGGGACTTATTTGTAAAAGTGTGAAAGTGGGTAGTAAAAATGTGAAATAAAGGAAATTGTGGGTTGATATGAGCATGGTATATGTTCGTCTAGGCTTGGATAACCAAGAAAATGCATACATTTCATTTTACGAGCTTAGGGACTAAATTATAAATAAGTGAAAATTAGGGGTAAAAAGGTAATTTTACCAAAACATGAATTATGGATTGATTTGAAAATGTGATTGATAAAGAAGTTAAATTTGGCGTTATAGACCAAGAAAAACGTGAACCGGGTCTTGATCAAGGAAAGAATAAAATATACGATGATTAGGCTCCATTATCATCATTTTGTACTGAGGTAAGTACATGTGTAAATAATGTGACAATGTATTATATTTTGATGTGTTGACATTATGTGATGAATGTTTTATCAATATTATGTATGCTATGCCTAATGATAACTTTATAAGTATGAATGATATTAGTCGTTATCCACGACGTTACGAGCAAGTACGATGGATATGCTATGTGAATATGAGGAAAAATTCCGTTTAAACCTTAGGAATAGTTTAGTATACAATGACATGTCACTAGGAATTAAGAAATCTGAACTCATTAAGTTGGTCTGGGTTCGTGATATGTATGCGGTATCCGAGCACGTTGAGTTGGTTCGAGTTCATGATGGATGCGATACATGTGGCATCCGAGCTCGTTGAGTTGGTTTGAGTTCATAATGGATGCGATACATGTAATTGGGTTCCAAGCAATGGTCTTGTGTGTCCTACCAGTGGCTAGGTAATCCTTGAGTAGGTAAGATACCTGAAAGCTTATATGTGCAGTCTGTGTAGTTACACCTTGACTAATAGCTTATATGAGCAAGCCCGTGAGTAGCTCCATTGCAAGCGTTACATGCTTTGAGGTAACTCTAGCTATGTATGTATATGTGGCACTTATGTGCAAGTTTTTCGCGTATCCAATAGTATTCCAAGTGTTCAACGGGTAATGCAATGGATGTGATGAAAGTCCCGAGGAGGGCATGTTAAAGAGGTATAGTTATATGATATACTACGATATGTACAGGTATGTACGCTAAACCCATGAATAATGCCTTGATAAAAAATGATATGTGATGAGAAAGTATATACATGAACACTTGATAAAGGAACCAAAATGAATTGGATGATGAGTAATTCTTGTGATTATGATATTATATCTTTGTATGATTATGGTTTACTATCATTGCATATTATTTGCATGTGGACTTACTAAGCTTTAATGCTTACCCCCTTTCTTTTCCATCATTGGTAGCTCCGTCAAGCTAGCTCGGGGATCGGAAGCTGTCGGAGTATTCGATCACACTATCAAAAGAATAGTGGGTATAGTGAAATTGTTATTTTGAGTATGGCATGTATAGGGACTTGGTTATTTTGTTATATGTGTCATGCTATTTGGCCAAATTGTGAAGGCCTATGATGTTGATAATTTATTTTGTAATAGCCATGTGATACAGCTCATAATTGATTATTGTGTTGTAATGTCTAATTGTTCATGCACGCATGTGTTAATGCCTTGATGATGTGCTATGTGGTTGGCTTGATGGATATGTGATAAGGAATGACTTAATGACTTAAGATGACTATAGACATAAATGTGTAATTTGAGGTTATGGTGACAAATTTGATTGTGCATGAAATTGGTGTGGAATGCTTTCAAATGGTGTGACTAATTGAATGTGTAATAGAACGACCTTATGAAGATGTTAAAGTGCTATGGTGTTGAATAATTGAGTGTTTTAAATAGTTCATGTTGCATGCTATGAAATATGTTTGAGTGTATGAATGATTGAGGGTGACAATTGGCTTGGAAAATAGCCTATGAATGGTCCATATAGGTAGACATACGGTCATGTGTCTAGGCCATGTGTGACACACAATCCGTCCCACGGGCGTGTTGAATAGCTGTGTGTCCCCTGCACCTAAATTTATAAGTCAGAATGCCCAGTAGTGAACATACGGGCTAAGACACGGGTGTGTGTCTTAGCCGTGTGATAGACACGGCCTACCCACATAGGCGTGTACTCTGGCCCTGTGAAGTGTGTACCATTTTATGAAAAATTCATTTATTTTTAATTGACCACACGGTCTGGCCACACGGGCGTGTGATACGGTCGTGTGACCCTAAATTGATGCTAATGTCATAGTTAGAGAGTTACAAGGCCAGAAGACACGGTGTGTCGGGAGCACACGGGCGTGTCCCTTGTCTCGCACGGACGTGTGGCTTTGTGTAATAGTCCAATTTTGACCCTAGTCGGAATAGTGGTTTTGGGACCCAAAATTCGAGGTTTGAAAATTATTTTAATATTATTTTCTATGTTTATAATATGTGAATTAGTATGTGTGAAAGTTTGGTGTATTAATTTTATCGTTTAAGTGGTTAATTTGAGAAAATGACTTAATTGTGTAAAATGCAAAAGCTGTGTGCTAGATGTTAAAGGTGTTTAAATGATATGCATTGTGAAATGTGAGGTCCTTATATTGAAATTTGACCACAGTTAGTGGAGATGGACATAAATAGCCAACCACTAAGTGAATTTTTATTGTATTAATAAGGGGTAAAATGGCAAAACATGAAATAATGTATTAATAATTAAAACAAAGTTCAAAATTGCTTCAAAATTCATGTTTTTCCACCAAAATAAGAAAGAAAAATTACGGCTTGAATCTTTTAAATATTCGGTTCATGCTTGGCTCAATTAAGGTATGAATTTTGTTCAATTTTTGATGATTTCTATGTTTTTGTGATCGTTGTTAGGTGCTCTAGCTAGCCCATGCTTAAATTCATGAAATTGTTGATGATTTGGAAATGTGCCATGGATGAATTCATGGGCTTGGCAATGTTATATGTTGAAATATGAAAGCTTGACGTTGGGTTTACATGTTTTATCTTTGGATTTTTGATGAATTTGAGTAAATTGGGCTAAATCGTAAAAATGTTATTTTGAGGGACTAAAATGTAAAATAAATGAAATGTATGGATTTTTATGAGAGATGAAAATTTGACTAAGCTTGTGTATAAGCAAATTATGGGTATTTTTTGATTTTGTGAATTAGGGACTAAAGTGTCAAAATGTGAAAATGTGATGGCTAGTCTGCAAAATGCCCTAAATATGTGCCTATGGATTGTTTTGAATGATTTGGTGAATAAATGAGTTAATTTTGAATAAATATAGATCAAGAAAAGTGGAATTCGGACTTAGACCGAAGGAAGTCGAAGATTATAAATTAAACAATCCGAGTCGATAAATTCCGAGTACGAGGTAAGTTCGTACGCAAAATATGATGTTGTAAGTATGTTTTGATGCTTTGATTATACATGGATTGTATATATATTTGGTTTGGATTAATACGATAGTAAATCAATGGTATTTGGCACTAAGTATGCGATTTAAACTAGCTTTGGCTAAATGCAGCACTAAGTGTGAGATACCGATATAGTTTCGGTTAATTAAGATGACACTAAGTGTACGGAATTGTTCTAGCTTCGGCTAACCTTTAAAGCACTAAGTGTATGGATGTTTGAAGCAATAGTAATTAACAGAGAGTCTCAAAATATCCGAATGAAAGGTGAGGATAAAAATTAATAAGTACGGAAGTTTCAGGTATGTACGATACCTATGTGGTAGATGATATTATGTATATGAAATTCATTGAATTGGTATGAACATAAGAATTGTGTTGGCATAGAACTGATAGATGATTTGAGGAATTATAAATACTTATGTATTGATGTTTCATATTATATATACTGTTCATGATTTTTAGTACGAGCTTACTAAGCTTTTATAAGCTTACTCTGTGTGTCTTTTAACTGTACTACAAATATCATAGCTACTGGAAGCTCGGGGATCATTGTGGATCATCACTACATAATCGAACTTCATTTGGTACATTTTGGAAATGTAAATATTGGAGTATGGCATGTATAGGCTAGAAGTACTTTGAATATGTTTTGAAATGTGTATATATCTAGCCATGTGATTTGGCTTGATTATGGATATGTTTATGAATGAGTTGTGGTATAAGTTATATGATGAAGTTATGTTCATTACATGTTTTTGTTTGGTCAAAATAAATGGTCAATCTGGTAAGTATTTGGTAAGTTCATTGTATGAGATTGAGTGGTATGTATTAAGGTTTATAAACCATATGTTTTGAGATGTTTTTGTCTTATTTTTTGGCATAAAATAGTAAGGTTATTAAGCATGGAATTAGTTGGCAATGATATAACTTGAATGGTTAAAGTTTTGGTTGTGAATTGGATGTGCATTGGTTAAGAAAGGTTGTGATTTTGGTTGCATGTAGGTTTGATTTAAATGGGTGGCAAATTGGCTTTTCTAGTGGCCTATTTTTGTCTACACAGGCAGAGACACGGGTGTGTGTCTTAGCCGTGTGCAACACACGGTCATGTTGTACAGCTGTGTGTCCTCTGGGGTACCCTACAATTGTAAGTCAGGTTCGAGCACGGCCAAGGCACACGGGGGTGCGGCTAGCCGTGCGGCTCAAGTCAAACTCGACCACGGCCAAGGCAAACGGGCGTGTTTTGTGGCCGTGTCAGCAAGTCAGTATGTATACCCTGTTTTGACACGTCCTAGACACTCGAGCGTGTCTAATGCCGTGTGAGGTACACGGCCTATTCACACGGGAATGTGACCTGTACTTGTTTGAAAAATGTTTAAGTTTTGGAAAAAAAATTTATGTGTTCGTTTGTCTTGACCCTTTTCTAATGCATGTTTATGGTCTCGATGACCTAAATAAGAGACTCTATAGTGATGTTGATCACTGATGCTTTGATATTTATGAAATGAAAGTTAAATGTTTCGATTTGTCTGGTAATGCCTTTAACCCTAGTCTAGCGACGGATACGGGTTAGGGGTGTTACACTCTGTATTAGGGAAGATTTCCCAAACCTTTCCCAAACCTTTCTAAAATTTTTAATTTAGTCTTGAATCTTTTTCGATGGTTGTTTTGGGCCTCGTATGCCCGTATCAAGGACAAATTGTGTATGTATGAATGAAGCTGTTGTGAAGAAAAAAACTTTATAGCCCGGTCTTTGTATAAATGACTGTGTATGTGTCCGATAATGCCTCGCATCCTATCCCGACCTCGGGTACGGGTAAGAGGTGTTACATTTAGTGGTATCAGAGGTACAATTTAGTTGGTCCTCGGACTACATTGCATGTATTTGAGTCTAGCTATACATGCCATACATATATTATGGTAGTGTGACGACTCCTGACAAATTTTAAAACATGTTTTTATATAGCAAATGGATCCCAATAGAGCAGTGGCAGATGATGTAGAAAGTAACGTGCCTACTCCCGTTGAAGGGGCGGTGCCATCCGAGAGTAGACCTGAAACTGTTAGTAGAGGAGGAGAAGGCAGAGAAGCCTTTCTCCACATGATGAATGCATGGTATACGGAGTTCGTACGAACAAACCCAAATGTTCAACCTCCCCCACCTCCCCCAAATCGTCAACCTGTACCCATGATGCCTCAAAGTATGGATTTCATGAGATTCTCTAGAACACCTGTTGATAAAATTCAGAAGCATGGTGCTGAGGAATTTGGGGCAAATGCCAATGATGACCCTTAGAAAGCAAAGTTCTGGTTAGAGAACTCGATACGGGTATTTGATGAATTTTCCTATACGCCTGAGGAGTGCTTAAAATGTGTCATATCTTTGTTGAGAGATGCGGTGTACCACTAGTGGAGAATGTTGATATCTGTAGTACCACCAAAGAAGGTTACTTGGGAATTCTTTCAAGAGGAATTCTGAAAGAAATACATTAGTGAAAGATTCATCGATTAGAAGCGTAAGGAATTTTTGGATTTGAAACAGGGTCGTATGACAGTTAATGAATATGAGAGAGAATTTGTCAAACTCAGTAAGTACGCTCGAGAGTGTGTATCTTCTGAGGCTAAGATGTGTAGAAGATTTGAAGATGGACTTAATGAAGACATTAAGACATTAGTGGGTATTCTTGAGTTGAAAGAATTTGTAGTACTTGTTGAGCGGCCTTGTAAAGCTGAGGAATTGGTCAAAGAAAAGAAGAAAGCCGATTCTGAGGCTAGAGACACAAGAAAGAGATATCTGAGTAAGTCATTTCCATCTCAGTCTAAGACATCTAGAGAGATATACTCTCATTCACATGTATCAGCTAGACATACATACGGGAACCGTAGAAAGTAGAATTCGGGTTTTAGATCTCAGGCTACATCTGTGGCAATGTGGGTAACGCTAAACTTTCCAAACCTGAGTGCCAAAAATGTGGTAGATGTCATTTTGGCACTTGTAGAGTGAGTGAAGGATCTTGTTTCAAGCGTGGTTCTCAAGACCACTATATTAAAGACTACCCCGAGGTGGTAGAGAAAGAAAGATTTCAGAACCCAAGGCCGAGTGGCATAGCTTCTAGGGGAAGACCCTTCAAAAATGTCAGGATTGGGTCCAGTAGTAAGAATGTGACATGGGATACAACAGTAAGGTCTGAAGCTAGAGCTCCGGCTAGAGACTACACCATACGTGCACGTGAAGATGCAACTTCTCCTGATGTGATCATAGGTAATTTTACTCTCTATGATACTACTATTATTGCTTTGATAGACCCTGGCTCTACTCATTCATATGTGTATGTGAAATTGGTATCTAGCATGAATATGCCTATTGAGTCTACAAAATTTATGATTAAGGTGTCAAACCCGTTAGGAAAACATGTGATAGTTGAAAAAGTATGTAAGAAATGCCCTTTGATGATTAGAGGTCATTGTTTTTCGGTCGACTTAATGTTGTTACCATTTGATGAATGTGATGTTATATTGGGTATGGATTGGTTGACACTACATGATGCTATAGTGAATTGTAGACAAAAAGTTATTGAATTGAAATGTGAAAATGGTGAGAGGTTCTTTGGGTTGAATCAGATAATGCAAATAAGTTGCCAATTGTAATTTCTTTGATGTCTACTAAAAAATGCATGAGAAAAGGATACGAAGCTTATTTGGCCTACATATTGACTACAAAGGAATTCGAATTGAAAAGTGAATCAGTACCAGTTGTATGTGAGTATGCGGATGTATTTCCAAAGGAATTGCCAGGTTTGCCCCCAATTAGAGAAGTCAAGTTTGGCATTGAGTTAATGCCAGGGTTTATTGCTCCGTACAGGATGGCCCCGACTGAGCTGAAAGAATTGAAAACACAATTACAAGAGTTGACTGACAAAGGTTTTGCAAGGTCAAGCTTTTCTCCATGGGGTGCTCCCATATTATTCGTGAAAAAGAAGGACGATTCCATGAGATTATGCATTGACTACCGGCAGCTCAATAAGGTGACAATCAAAAATAAGTATCCTCTTCCGAGGATTGATGACTTGTTTGACCAGCTAAAAGGAGTGACATGGTTCTCTAAGATAGACTTGAGGTCTGAATATTATCAATTACGAGTTAAAGAGTCTGATGTACCGAATATTTCAGCTATATTTGGTCAAGTTTGTTGTGGTATTCATCGATGATATTCTGATTTATTCTAGAGATGAGGCAGAGCATACATAGCACTTGAGAATGGTATTGCAGATTTTAAGGGATAAATAGTTGTATGCAAATTTTAGTAAGAGTGATTTTTGGCTTCAAGAAGTCGGATTCTTAGGCCACATTGTTTCAGGAGATGGTATCTGAGTTGATCCAGTAAGATTTCTACTATTATTGAGTGGAAGCCGCCAAGGAATGTAAATGAAGTTAGGAGCTTTTTGGGTTTGGTCGGTTACTACAGAAGGTTTGTGAAAGGATTCTCTATGATAGCCACTGTTATGACGAGATTACTTCAAAAAGATGTCAAGTTCGAATGGTCAAAAAAATGTCAGCAGAGCTTTGAGAAGTTGAAAATGTTATTAACTGAGGCGTCGGTGTTAGTACAACTAGAATCAGGGAAAGAATTTGTGATTTACAGTGATGCATCTTTGAGTGGATTGGGTTGTGTACTTATGCAAGAAGGTAAGGTGGTAGCTTATGCTTCGCGGTAACTGAAGCTCTTAGAGAAGAACTATCCTACGCACAATCTAGAATTAGCCGCCATTGTATTTGCTATGAAGATTTGGTGACATTACCTATTTGGGGAGAAATGCCATGTCTATACAGACCATAAAAGCCTTAAGTATCTGATGACCCAAAAGGACTTGAATTTGAGGCACCGAAGATAGCTTGAATTGTTAAAAGACTATAAGCTTGTAATCAATTATCACCCCGGTAAGCCAAATGTGGTTGCCAATGCCTTGAGCAGAAAGTCTTTATTTGCCTTGAGAGCTATGAATGTACGGTTGACCCTATCTCATGATGGTGCAATCCTAGCAGAGTTGAGAGCTAGATCGACCTTTCTTCAACAAATTTGTAATGCTCAGGAAGCTAATAAAGAGTTGCTAGCTAAGAAAGCTCAGTGTGAGTCAAACAGTGGATTAGATTTTTAGACAGATTTTGATGGTTGTTTAAGGTTCTGTGGAAGGATTTGTGTTCCGAAGGATACTGAGTTGATTCGGAATATTTTGCATGAGGCTCATAACGGAGGTATGTTAGTTCACCCACGTAGTATGAAATTGTACAATGATTTAAAGAAAATGTATTGGTGGAATGGTATGAAAAGAGATATATTCGAGTTTGTATCGAGGTGCTTAATTTGTCAACAAGTAAAGGCCGAACACCAGGTACCTTCAGGTTTACTTTAGCCTATTTTAGTCCCCGAATGGAAATGGGACTGAATTACTATGGATTTCGTGACAGGCTTGCCGTTGACACCAAGAAAGAAAGATGTTTTATGGGTTGTGGTGGATAGATTGACTAAATCAACTCATTTTATACCGGTACGCACTAATTATTCACTTGATAAGTTAGCCAAATTATACATTTCTGAGATTGTGAGACTTCATGGAGTACCTTTATTGATTATTTCGGATAGAGATCTGAGGTTCACTTCACGATTTTGGAAGAAGTTACAAGAAGTTTGGGTACAAAGTTGAATTTTAGTACCGCTTTTCATCCACCTACTGATGGACAGTCCGAGAGAGTAATTCAGACACTTGAAGATATGCTCAAATGTTGTGTTCTTGAATTCCAAGGTAGTTGGGAAAAGTACTTACCTTTGGTTGAATTTGCCTATAACAACAGTTATCAGTCGAGTTTGAAAATGGCACCTTATGAAGCACTATATGGACGTAAATTTCATACACCTTTGTACTGGACTAAACTTAAGGAGAGTAAGATTCATGGAATAGATTTGATTAAGGAAACCGAAGAAAAGGTGAAAGTAATTCGTGATTGTTTGAAAGTGGCATCGGATTGACAAAAGTCATATGCGGATTTGAAAATAAAAGAAATTGAGTATCAAGTCGGTGATAAAGTTTTCTTGAAAGTATTTTCATGGAAGAAGATTTTGAGATTTGGTAGAAAAGGCAAGTTGAGTCCTCGTTTTTTTGGACCATATGAGATTACCGAAATGATAGGGCCTGTTGCTTATCGATTGGCTTTACCGTTTGAGTTAGAAAAGATTCATGATGCATTTTATGTGTCCGTGTTGTACCGATATAGATTTGATCCTTCTTATGTGCTTGCACCGATAAAGGTTGAAATCAAATCGGATATGACTTATGGTGAGGAACCGGTTAAGATCTTGGCTCGGGAAGTCAAGCAATTGAGAAACAAAAGTATTGCTCTTGTGAAAGTTTTATGGCAAAAACATGGGGTTGAAGAGGCTACATGCGAGCCTCAGGAGGCTATAAGGAAACAGTACCCAAACCTTTTTTGCCGATAAGATTTTCAGGGACGAAAATCCCTAAGGGGAGAGAGTTGTAACATCCCAAATTAGGGTCTGGTCAAAACAGTGATTTCGAGACCAAAAATCTGAGATAGAAATAATTATTATATGATTCTTATGAGGTCTATCATGAGAATGCATGCTTATATGAAAGTTTCTTAAAGAAATTCTATGCATAAAATGTCTAATTGCACTTTAGGGACCAAATTGAATAAAATGCAAAACTTGCATTCTAGAAGCTTTTAGCATGAAATTGCTTTAGATTATAAATTTGGAGGTCCTAATTAGAAATTTGACCAATTTTTACAATTTTGGACAAAAATGGGCATGGATAGAAAAAATTTGAAAGAAAGACCCTAAGGGTATTTTGGTCATTTGGTAATTAAAAGAATAAAATCAAAGAAAAATGTGCTCATCTTCTCCAAGTGATAGTTGAATATTTCATTAGTCATAGTTGGGTTTTGTTAAACATTTCAGGCTTGATTGTAAGTGGTCCCTAGCCTTGTTTTTAATGTTCTTTGCATTTTTGAAGTCCTTAAAGCATGATCTATCCATTTCTACCTATATTTTGAGCTAGGGTTCATGTATGAAATTTGAACCATGTACAACATGCATGTATTTTGATGATTAATGGAGGACTATGAATGTTTGGTGTGTGATAAACATCTTTTACTAGGTGATTTTTAGTGAAAACACCTAAAAAGGACTTGTTTGTAAAAGTGTAAAAGTGGGTAGTAAAAATGTGAAATAAAGGAAATTTTGGGCTAATATGAGCATGGTATTGGTTCAGCTAGGCTTGGGTAACCAAGAAAATGCATACATTTCATTTTACGAGCCTAGGGACTAAATTGTAAATAAGTGAAAATTTAGGGGTAAAAAGGTAATTTTACAAAAACATGAATTATGGATTGATTTGAAAATTTTGATTGATAAAGAAGTTAAATTTGGCATTATAAATCAAGAAAAACGTGAACCGGGTCTTAATAAAAAAAATAAAGTATATGGCAATTATGCTCGATTATCATAATTTTGTACCGAGGTAAGTACATGTGTAAATAATGTTTTATCAATATTATGTATGCTATGCCTAATGACAACTATATAAATATGAATGATATTAGTCGTTATCCACGACGTTACGAGCAAGTACGATGGAGATGGTATGGGTATATGAGGAAGAATCATGTTTGAACCTTAAGAGTAGTTTAGGATACAAGAGACATGTCACTAGGAATTAAGAAATCTGAACTCATTGAGTTGGTCTGGTTTCGTGATATGTATACGGCACCCGAGCTCGTTGTGTTGGTTCAAGTTCATGATAGATGTGATACATGTGGCATCCGAGCTCGTTGAGTTGGTCTGAGTTCATAATGGATGCGATACATGTAATTGGGTTCTGGGTAATGGTCTTGTGTTTCCTATCGATGGCTAGGAAATCCTTGAGTGGGTCAAATATCTGGCAGCTTGTGTGAGCAGCCCGTGTAGTTACTCCTTGACCGATAGCTTATATAAGCAAGCTCGTGAGTAGCTCCATTGCGAGCGTTACATGTTATTAGGTAGCTCTGGCTACATATGTATATGTGGCACTTATGTGCAAGTTTTCCACGTATCCAATAGTATTCCGAGAGTTCAATGGGTAATGCAATGGATGTGATGAAAGTCCTGAGGAAGGCACGTTAAAGAGGTATGGTTATATGATATACTACGATATGTACAGGTATGTACGCTAAACCTATGAATAATGCCTTGATAAAGAATGATATGTGATGAGAAAGTATATACATGAACACTTGATAAAGGAGCCAAAATGATTGGATGATGAGTAATTCTTGTGATTATGATATTATATCTTTGTATGATTATGGTTTACTATCATTGCATATTATTTGCATGTAGACTTACTAAGCTTTAATGCTTACCGCTTTTCTTTTCCATCCTTTGCAGTTCTACCAAGCTAATTCAGGGATCAAAAGCTGTCAGAATATTCGATCACACTATCAAAAGAATATTCGGTATAGTGAAATTGTAATTTTGGGTATGGTATGTACAGGGGACTTGGTTATTTTGTGATATGTGTCACGCTATTGGGCCAAATTGTGAAGGCCTACGATGTTTGTGATTATTTTGTAATAGCCATGTGATATGGCTCATAATTGGTTATTGGGTTGTAATGTCTATTTATTCATGCATGCATGTGTTAATTCCTTTATGATGTGCTATGTGGTTGTTTGATGGATATATGATGAGGAATGACTTAATGACTTAAGATGACTATGGACATAAATGTGTAATTTGAGGTTATGGTAACGAATTTGATTATGCATGAAATTTGTGTGGAATGCTTCCAAATGGTGTGACTAATTGAATGTGTAATAGAACGACCTTATGAAGATGTGAAAGTGCTATGGTGTTGAATAATTAAGTGTTTTAAATGGTCATGTTGCATGCTATGAAATATGTTTGAGTGTATGAATGATTGAGGGTGACAATTCGCTTGGAAAATAGCTTATAAATGGTCCACACGGGTAGACATACGGGCATGTGTCTAGGCCATGTGTGACACACGGTCTGCCCCACGGGCGTGTTGAATAGCTGTGTGTCCCCTGCATTTAAATTTTATAAGTCAATATGCCCAGTAGTAAACACACGGGCTAAGACAAGAGTGTGTGTCTTGGTCGTGTGAAAGACACGGCCTACCCTCATGAGTGTGTACTCAGGCCGTGTGAACTTTGCACCATCTTATGAAAAATTCATTTATTTTTAATTGATCACACGGTCTGGCCACACGAGCTTGTGATACGGTCGTGTGACCCTAAATTGGTGCTGACATCATAGTCAGAGAGTTACACGACCGGAAGACACGGGGGTGTCGAGAGCACACGGGTGTGTCCCCAGTCTCACATGGGCGTATGGCTCTTACTTGGGAAGATTTCCCAAACCTTTCTATAATTTTTGATTTAGTCCTGAATATTTTTCAATGGTTGCTTTGGGCCACGTAGGCCTGTATTAGGGACAAATTGTTTATGTATGAATGAAGCTGTTTTGAAGAAAAAATTTTATTGCTCTATTTTGCATGAATGGCTGTGCTGTGTCTGGTAACGCCTCATATCCTATCCTGACCTCGGGTACGAATAAGGGGTGTTACATTCCCGTTGAACACTCGGAATATTAACGGATACTTAGAAATCTTGCACATAAGTGCCATATATGTAGCCAAAGCTACCTCATATTTCATATATATGTAGCCAAAGCTACCTCATATTTCATAATACATATAGACTCGTTTCGAGCTATTCTCGGGCCTTGTCACACAAGCTTTCAATTAGGATGTAGCTACATAGTGCTGCTCACACAAGTTATCAAGTATCCCCAACACATGCCGAACTACCCAGCCACTAGTAGGAAGTACGAGACCAGCACCCAGATCACATTAACACCTGGGTTCTTAGTGACATGTCACTCGTATCCTATTCTATTCCTAAGGCTCAACCAGGAATTCTCGCTTTTCGAAGCTTTGTCGAATACGTCGAAAGAGTCAATCACAATTCATACAATATTAAAGCATTTAATACATAAATATAATGCAACGCCCCAAATTTGTGCCTAGAAGTATTGGGCCTTTTGTATGGGTCCGTAAAGAGGTTGTATATAAGCAATTAATTGTACAAGGAAATGACACAATTAAATGTCTGCTTTGGTGGTAAATGGCCCTGAGAAGTGTTGGAGAAATCTTGGGTTCAAACCTAGGCTTTAGCAAAAATTTTGGTTTTAAGTGAATAAAATCTTGGGTGCTTGGAAGAAGGCCTTTTAAATTATTATGGTAAATAATGACACAAGAAAGCATGTAGTCTAGTGGTTGTGGCGTCATTAAGGTTGCAAGGGAGCCTGGGTTCAAGTCTTGGCTCTTGCAATTTATTTTGGTTTTTCTTTTAAAGGAATCTGGACGTTAGCACATATGCCTTATAATTAATTGAGGATAAAATATGACACTGAAAGAGCTTGTGGTGGAGTGGCAAGGTGGCGTGTTATGTAACTGTGAGGTCTAAGGTTCAAGTCTTAGGATGCGCATGGGGGTATTTATTTTGCTATTTGAGCTGTGTAGGAGGTGGAGTTGGATTGGAACTTTGTAGTTGAAGAGTTCATAAAAAAATAAGGAATTTTTTCTAATGGTTGAAAGTAATCCTACTTCGGGAAGCTAACATGAGAATTGGCAAGAAGCTGGGTTTAAATAGAGCGAACAAGATGAGTTGGTGGGGAAAAAAGTGATTAAGACTCAGTGCAGGATGTGCCAAGGTTAGTGATCGTGGACTTGAGCGCGTTCTCATAAACAGTTGTGTATTTTGCACTACTCTAGCTGTAGAACGGCAAATGCCGGAATGCCAAAATGCCAGTCACACGGCGATGGCTGCCACACGAGCATACGACTGCACATGTGGGAGCTTCGACGTGATGGTTAATGACATCATGAGTGCTCTCGTGGGCTTAGGTTGCTTTGGGCCATGATGGGTCATGTGGGCCTAATGGGCCCATGGGCCCAAGTGGATAAATTGTATGATTGTGTAGTAAATATTGGATTGGACTATGTGAATTTCATATCTGTAGGCTAGTATTACTGAAATGCCCCTGTAGGGTAGAATTACTGAAATGCCCCTATAGGGTAGAATTATTGAAATACCCTTGGTTTACAAAATTACTAAATACTCTTGGTTTACAAAATTACCAAAATACCTTCGATTAGGAAAATTACCAAAATACCCCTAGTTTGTAAAATTACCCAAATACCCTTGGTTTATAAAATTACTAAAATACCCCTAATTTGGGAAATTATTGAAATACCCTCGATTTCTAAAATTACCAACATACCCCTAATTTGGAAAATTACTGAAATACCCTTAATTTGGAAAATTACAAAATTACCATTGACTTTCAAAAATTACAGAAATACCATTGGTTTGCAAAATTACTGAAATACTCTTGGTCTGTAGATTTACCAAAACACCCTTGTAAGGTGAAATGACTAAAATAACTCTAATAGGTAAAAAGACCGTTCTGCCCCTCTAGGGTATATAACTCACTAATAATACAATTTGATTGATTTGGCTATGTTTTCACTGAGAATGTATGATTGTGGTTGGACTGTTGTGACTGTGATTTGTATGATTTTGTATGTCGTGTGTATATTTGCTGCATTCATATAATATTATGTTGCACATGGGTGGGGATTAAGAAACAGAGGAAGAAATTGAGGATCGCATGGTTGCTTGACGACCGTGGATCCAACGATTGAGGATCGCATGGTTGCTTAATGACCGTGGATCCACCAATTAAGGATCGCATGGTTTCTTGACGACCGTGGATCCATCAGTGGCTTTTAAACCCAATATATGATTATTAACGACTCTGTGTCGATCATATTTACCCGAGGCTATGTGCCGACTATATTACCGTCGCTCATGGCTATGTGCCTAACATGATACAACTACCAATGACTTAAAGCCAATTATTCTATTATCAATGGCTTTGTGCCGATCTGTTATCGATGGCTTTGTACCGATATGATATTGATGGCAATGTGCCGATCTGTTATCGATGGCATTGTGCCGATATGATATTGATGGCTATGTGCCGATCTGTTATCGATGGCTTTGTGCCGAGTGTATTATCGTAATAATGGCTTTAAGCCACGCATATTGCTTGCAGTTTTTCTGCGATTTCAATTAGTGCTGCAACCGGTGCTAACATTGTAGGTGTAGGGATGGCGTGGGTGAGTTATTCCCCACAGGTAGTGCAGGGTTGGACGGAGGCAAGTGCAGGGTTGGATGGGATAATATGCATCCATACATTCACACATTATGTTTGGTTATTAGTTTGGGCTAAGCCCAACTGATTCTGTTATGGGCTGTGATCCAAATGTTATTCTAATAGGCTTTGGCCCACGTTTGCTCTGAACTAGACTGTACTGCTTCTGTTAACGGGCTCTAGCCACACTGTTTCTGTTTCTGTTTCGGTATACTGACTGTTACTCTAGTAAGGGGATTACACACTGAGTTTTCATAAACTCACCCCATTTATTAACTGTTCAGGTAATCCCCTGCGTTAGGTGGATCGGTGTCGTAGAGGGACTTAGAGACGACCACATAACTACACATGTTTTTCTATTTCGTTTATTTAGTTAAGCACTTTTGTTTTTGATTTGGGTTGTATTAAGGTCTATTTATTTTCTGAACTTTTCATTTGGGAAATTTATTTAGTATGCTTAATATTTGTTAGAAGTAGGACGCGATTTTCCAAAACAACAATTGGTTTTCAAAATATTATGTTTTCACAACTGTTCAAAATTAAGCTGTCGCAGCAAGTAAGGTTTTAAGGAAATTAACGTTTCACAAGTTTTAAAATGGCCAGAGGTTTTAAATTGTAAGAAGGGTTTTCAATGAGAACACGGTTTTCGAAAAGCACTTCAATGTGACATGCTAGATTCGGGCCTAACTTTTAAGCCGGGTTTGGGGTGTTACATTTAGTGGTATCAGAGTCAAGTTGCAAAACTCGACTGTGGAATGGGTTTTAAAATTGGTTTTCTGAAAGAATTGTTTCAAAAAGGTTTGAAAATATTTGAAGTATTTGAAATGTTTTTTTGAATATTTTCCTGAAAGTGTGGTTACCGAGTCTCCGGCGCCGAATCCATAAGTTTTTTGTTAGACTATACTTAAAGTTAGATTTTATATTTATTCAGTGTATGTTTTGGAAATCAGATTTTTTTTTTAGTTGGCAACAGTACTGTGATGGATTCTGAAGGCAAGCAAGGTCACGAGGAGCTGCCCCTCTCTCAGGAACATGAGATGGTTCAGGAAATTCTAGTGAAGGCAATTCTACCAACTTCGGGTAACACTAACCCGGAGATTGGTACGGAGGCATTGACCCAGTTGGTGAGGGAAGTGCTGGAAGAAGTGTTCGAGGAAAGAGTTAAGGCGTATGGTGAAACACTTCAGGCTAGGCGCTTGGAGTGCAGTAGGAAGAGGGATCACAGTCCTCTGAAGCAGGAGCCTCATTTTGTGAAACGCGTTAAGACGCGCTTGAACTTTGGGCTTGCGAGCGTTACAAAAGGCGCCATCCGAGTGAATGCTGGAAAAAGTCAGGAGCGTGTCTTAGATACGGGTCTAAGGAGCATTGGGTTCGGGATTGTACAGTTCCTTTTAAGTCAAGTCTGTTTTGTTTGAATGTGATATTTGAATATAAAATTGTATGCATGTGTGGTAAATATATGTTTGCTTCTATGGTTAGATATTTGGTTGGGTGTGAGAGGTTTTGAGATTAAGTTAAAAGTGTACTAGTGTAGTTTGGAGCTAGAGTGCTCAGCGGGAGCGTAGTGGTGTATATTGAGCTAAGCACTTGTTCAGATAGTTGGAAATTCAAAGACAAAATTTCTTTAAGAGGGTAGAATTATAGCGCCCCGAATTTGAGACTAGAAGTATTGGGCCTTGTGTATGGGTCTGTAAGGAGGTTGTATATAAACATTTAATTTTACAAGGAAATGACACAATTAAATGTCAACTTTGGTGGTAAATGGCCCTGAGAAGTGTTGGAAAAGTCTTGGGTTCAAACCTGGGCTTTAGCAAAAATTTTGGTTTTAAGTGCATAAAACCTTAGGTGCTTGGGTGAAGGCCTTTTAAATTATTATGGTAAATAATGACACAAGAAAGCATGTGGTCTAGTGGTTGTGGCGTAATTAAGGTTGCAAGGGAGCCTGGGTTCAAGTCTTGGCTCTTGCAATTTATTTTGGTTTTTCTTTTAAAGGAATCTGGACGTTAGCACATATGCCTTATAAGTAATTGAGGATAAAATATGACACTGAAAGAGTCTATGGTGGAGTGGCAAGGTGGCGTGTTGTGTAACTGTGATGTGACAGCCCTAAATTGACCCTAGTCGGAAAGTGGTTTCGGGACCACGAAACTGAGTCTTATAAATAATTAAAGGTTATATTCTGTGTTTATGATGTGCGTAAATGCTTGTGTGATAGTTCCATACTTTAATTTGGTCAGTGTATGTGAAATTTATTAGTAGGGACTTATGTGAGACAATTTAGAAATATGCTAGGCAAGTGTTAAAGAGGCCTATTAATATATGTGGGAAAGTGCTTGTCCTTGCATGTCAAATTAGCCAAATTAAAGCATAGTGGCCAGCCATGCTATGGGTGGAAACATGTCACAAACATGTTATGTTAGTGATGTATGTTAGGAAAAATAAAATAAGGATCATGGTAATAAAATAATGAAAGGGAATATGATGAAAACAAAGAAAAAAAAAAGTGTCCATCCTTTTTCATTTCTTTTGGCCGAAAGTTCTAAGGAAGAAGGAAGGAGCTCTTGCTTCATGTTTGGCTTGGAAGAGGATTAGGAGGAGGTTCGGCCATACTTGTGTCTAGGATAAGGTATGTTTAATGTTGTGCCATGAGACTCATGCATGTTTTTAGTTGTTAGCTTGAGTTCTAACTAGCCCATGGTTCAAATCTTTGCTATGTCATAGAGATGATATTCGGCTAAGGTGGATTGGTGTTGATGTCATTTCCATGCTAAAAGTGAAGCTTTGTAATGATGCATGTGATGGTGGATTGATGACTCTTGAATCTTCTTTTTAGCATTTTTGAGTGAGACATTAAGTTCTTTCTTTAACCATGACCAAAATTGAAATGGTATGGTGTTGTGATGCATTCGGCCATGGTAGGAAGTACAAGAGAAATGTGGTTGTTGTTCACGTTATTTAGATGAGAAATGGTAATAAGGTGAAGTGCAAATGTTAGTGTTTGATTTACTAGTGTGTATATGTGTATTAGCCGAGTTTTGAATTTGAAACAAAATGGTATGTAGTCAATACAAGTAACCATATTTGTAGGAAGTATTAAGCATATACTCGGCCTCAACCTAGACATGTATATTCGGCCACATGAGATAGGTTGGTGTTGCATGTGTTCGGTTAGAGGCAAGCATATTGATGCTTTTATCTTGGCTTAGATAATCGGCTAAAAGAGAGTGGGGGCTAAAATGTTGAGTTTGATTCATGATTTCCATATATATATGTGACTTTAATGCCTAATGTATATATGGGCTAAGTACCTTGAGGTTCTCTTTTGATGTTCAAATGAATTGTGTTAAATTGCTTAATGTGATTAAAAATGCGCATGACCATTGTGTATTTGAGCTAAAAGGTGGCCATATGACCTATCAAGCTCCTTGTCATATTCGACCATAAGCTAGCATAATGAGACTTTAATAAGTTAAATTTGTTTGAATTAGCTCAAGAGCTTAGAGGACCACAGTTGGATAAGGGAAAGGAAAAAGTTATCGAATAGCCGCTGAAAACGTTCGACCACATCCGAGGTAAGTTTTCGAGTAATGGAACTTAGATTATGATTTGATTAGATCATGTTTTAAGCAAACCAAAATCATGCTCTTTGTATGTGGCTATTGAGCCGAAAATGATTATGCTCGATAAGCGACTTGTGATTGAATCCTAGTTATGAAAATGAAATATAGATGTGTCATGATTTATTGATATGTGTATGGATATTCGGATGATAACCGGGCTAAATCCCGAAGGCATTTGTGCGAGTTACCAAATCCGGGCTAAGTCCCGAAGGCATTTGTGCGAGTTACTAATTCCGGGCTAAGTCCCGAAGGCATTTGTGCTAGTTACCAAATCCGGGCTAAGTCCCGAAGGCATTGGTGCGAGTTACTATAACCGGGCTATGTCCCGAAGGCATTTGAGCGAGTAGCTATATCCGGTTAAATTCTGAAGGTACGTGATTTGGGAATGAGCGATCTTGCTGTAATAATTTCAATTAATACGCTCGTAAAATCCCAACAATGAGGTATGTTTCGTATGTGCATTGGAATAGTTGATTTCTTTCGAATATTATTCGCTCAGTCGAGTAATGAGCTTCCGGCCTTTGACTAAGATGACCCCTTATGTATGAATATAGGGGTTGGAATGTGAAGTAGGAATGATTTGAGAAAATGTATATATGGAATTATCCGTTTAGTTATATGAATGCCATACTTCAATTGTGCTTAATTTCATTGCTCAAAACTTACTAAGCATTAAATGCTTACTCCGTTCTATGAATTTCTGTTTTATAGATTTTGGTTCGTCAGCTATCGGACTCGGGATTATTGAATTCGAAGTCTCCCACACTATCAAAGCCCCTTCTGGTACACTTTTGGTTGAACTTTGAAATGGCATGTATAGGACTACCCTTTTTGTTGTTGGTCATGGACCCTTTGGTTTTGTATAAATTTGGATAGCCATGCGAAAATGGCTTATATACACTTTGAGCTTAATATTATAATCATCTTGTATGATGTTCATTAAGAGGTATGGAAATGTTTGGGAACGATTAGTCATTGGAATGGTTAATCATGATCATATTTTGTGCTATATATGCTAAAGGGCTAGTTGAATCATGGAAACTATGTAATAGGTAAAGTTTACCCTAAAGGCTGATGCTGGCAGATGTGGATGTGAAAAAAATCACTAAAAATAGTAGAAATGGAATTAAATATTGAATAAATTATGTAATCGAACCTTGATGAATCTATTTTCATAGGAAAGTAACGGAACGGTCATATGAACAGTATATTATGAGATGTTAAAGTTTTCGTGAAACAGGGCCAGAACGGTTTCTGGATTCCCTGTTCCAACTTTGAAAATTCATTATAAATTAACCAGAGATAATTAGAAGTCATTCCTTATATGTATAGATTCCTTGTTGAGTCTAGTTTCATTAGAAATAAACAGTATCAGTATTGAAGCCCTGTACAGGGATATATCCAAGTCGTAATACGCAAAGGTCATTGTAGTCGAACCCTGAAACAGGGGGAAATTTAACTAATAAACTGTACTAATTGGCTAGACCAAAAATTCTAGAAAAAAATTTGTAGGTGAACATATGAGTCTAGTTTTAGGAAATATTTACGAAACTGGTTTTCGAGTTTTGAAACTCAAGATATGATTTTTAAGGCGACAGTGACGCAGTAACCAGCTTGTCTGGAAAATTTTCAAATGGACTGTGAAAATAAATGTGTTATGTCTGTTAGCGCCTCGTGTTCGACTCCGGCAACGGTCTCGGGTACGGGGTGTTACATGTGAGGTCTAAGGTTCAAGTCTTGGGATGCATAATGGGGTATTTATTTTGCTATTTGAGCTGTGTAGGAGGTGGAGTTGGACTGGAACTCTATGGTTGAAGTGGTCATAAAAAAATATGGAATTTTCCTAATGGTTGAAAGTAATCCCACATCGGGAACCTAACATGAGAATTGGAAAGAAGGTGGGTTTAAATAGATGAACCAGATGAGTTGGAGGGGAAAAAAGTGATTAGGATTCAGTGCAGGATGTGCCAAGGTTAGTGATCGTGGACTTCGGCGCGTTCTCATAAACAGTTGTGTATTTCGCACTACTCTAGCTGTAGAACGGCAAATGCCGGAATGCTGAAATGTCGGTCACATGGCGATGGCAACCACACGAGCGTACGAGCGCACGTGTGGGAGCTTTGACGTGATGGTTAAGGCCATCATGAGTGCTCTCATGGGCTTAGGTTGTTTTGGGCCATGTGGGCCTAATGGGCCCATGGGCCCAAGTAGATAAATTGTATGATTGTGTAGTAAATATTGGATTGGACTATGTGAATTTCATATTTGTGCGCTAGTATTACTGAAATGCCCCTAGAGGGTAGAATTACTGAAATACCCTTGGTTTACAGAATTACTGAATACTCTTGGTTTACAAAATTACCAAAATACCCTTGATTAGGAAAATTAGCAAAATACCCCTAGTTTGTAAAATTACCCAAATACCCCTGGTTTATAAAATTACCAAAATACCCTGATTTGTGAAATTACTGAAATACCCTCGATTTGTAAAATTACCAACATACCCCTAATTTGGAAAATTATCGAAATACCCTTGATTTGGAAAATTACAGAAATACCCTTGATTTACAAAATTACAAAAATATCATTGACTTTCAAAAATTACAAAAATACCATTGGTTTGCAAAATTACCGAAATACTCTTGGTCTGTAGATTTACCAAAACACCATTGTAGGGTGAAATGACTAAAATAACCCTAATAGGTAAAAAGACCGTTCTGCCCCTCTAGGGTATATGACTCACTAATAATACAATTTGATTGATTTGGCTATATTTTGACTGAGAATGTATGACTGTGGTTGGACTGTTGTGACTGTGATTTGTATGATTTTGTCTGCTGTGTGTATATTAGTTGCATTCATAAAATATTATGTTGCACATGAGTGGGGGTTATGAAACGTATAAAGAAATTGAGGATCGCATGGTTGCTTGACGACCGTGGATCCAACGATTGAGGATCTAATGGTTGTTTGATGACTGTGGATCCACCAATTAAAGATCTCATGGTTGCTTGACGACCGTGGATCCATCGGTGGCTTTTAAACCTAATATATGATTATTAATGACTTTGTATTGATCATATTTACCTGAGGCTGTGTGCCAACTATATTACCGTCGCTGATGGTTGTGTGCCTAACATTATACAACTACCGATGGCTTAAAGCCTATTATTCTATTATCAATGGCTTTGTGCCGATCTGTTATCGATGGCTTTGTACCGATATGATATTGATGGCAATGTGCCGATCTGTTATCGATGGCATTGTGCCGATATGATATTGATGGCTATGTGCTGATCTGTTATCGAAGGCTTTGTGCCAAGTGTATTATCGTAATAATGGCTTTAAGCCATGCATATTGCTAGCAATTTTTCTATCAACTAGTGCTACAACCAGTGCTAACATTGCAAGTGTAGGGATGGAGTGGGTGAGTTATTCCCCACAAGTAGTGCAGGGTTGGACGGAGGCAAGTGCAGGGTTGGATGGGATAACATGCATCCTTACATTCACACATTATGTTTTGTTATTAGTTTGGGCTAAGCCCAACTGATTCTATTATGGGCTGTGATCCAAATGTTATTGTAATAGGCTTTGGCCCACGTATGCTTTGAACTGGACTGTACTGCTTCTGTTAACGGACTCTAGCCAGACTGTTTCTGTTTTTGTTTCTGTTTTGGTATACTGACTGTTACTCTAGTAAGGGGATTACACACTGAGTTTTCGTAAACTCACCCCGTTTATTAATTGTGTAGGTAATCCCCAGCGTTAGGTGGATCGGTATCGTAGAGGGACTCAGAGACGACCACATAACTGCACATGTTTTTCTATTTCGTTTATTTAGTTAAGCAATTTGGTTTTTGATTTGGGCTGTATTAAGGCCTATTTATTTTCTTAACTTTTCATTTGGGAAATTTATTTAGTATGCTTAATATTTGTTAGAAGTAGGACGCGATTTTCCAAAACAACAATTGGTTTTCAAAATATCAAGTTTCCGCAACTGTTTAAAATTAAGATTCCGCAGCAAGTAAGGTTTTAAGGCAATTAACATTTCACAAGTTTTAAAATGGCCAGAGGTTTTAAATAGTAAGAAGGGTTTTCAATGAGAACATGATTTTCGAAAAGCACTTCAATGTGACATGCTAGATTCGGGCCTAACTTCTAAGCCGGGTTTGGGGTGTTACATTTAGTGGTATCAGAGTCAAGTTGCAAAACTCAGCTGTGGAATGGGTTTTATAATTGGATTTTTGAAAGAATTATTTTAAAAAGGTTTGAAAATATTTGAAGTATTTGAAATGTTTTTCTGAATATTTTCCTGAAAGTGTGGTTATTGAGTCTCTGGCACCGAATCCGTAAGTTTTTTGTTAGACTGTACTTAAATTTAGATTTTTTATTTATTCAGTGTGTATTTTGGAAATTAGATTGTTCTTTTTTTAGTTAGCAATAGTACTTTACTGTAATGGATTCTGAAGGCAAGCAAGGTCGCGAGGAGTCGCTCGTCTCCCAGGAATGTGAGATGGTTCAGGAAACTGTAGTGAAGGTAATTCCTCCAACTTCTGGTAACACTAAGCCAGAGATTGGTACGGAGGCATTGACCCGGTTGGTGAGGAAAGTGTTGGAAGAAGTGTTCGAGGCAAGAGTTAAGGCGTATGGTGAAACACTTTAGGCTAGGTGCTTGGAGTGCAGCAGGAAGAGAGGTCACAGTCCTCTGAAGCAGGATCTTCATTTTGTGAAACACGTTAAGACGCGTTTGAACTTTCGGCTTGCGAGCGTTACAAAAGGCGCCATCCAAGTGAATGCTGAAAAAAGTCAGAAGCGTATATTAGATACGGGTCTAAGGAGCATTGGGTTCGGGATTGTACAGTTCCTTTTAAGCCAAGTCTATTTTGTTTGGATGTGATGTTTGAATATAGAAATTGTATGCATGTGTGGTAAATATATGTTTGCTTCTGTGGTTAGATATTTGGTTGGGTGTGATAGGTTTTGAGATTAAGTTAAAAGTGTATTAGTGTAGTTTCGAACTAGAGTGCTCAGCGGGAGCGTAGTGGTGTATATTGAGCTAAGCGCTTGTTCAGATAGTTGGAAATTTCAAAGACGAAATTTCTTTAAGAGGGTAGAATTATAGCGCCCCGAATTTGGGACTAGAAGTATTGGGCCTTGTGTATGGGTTCGTAAGGATGTTGTATATAAACATTTAATTACACAAGGAAATGACACAATTAAATGTCTGCTTTGGTGGTAAATGGCCCTGAGAAGTGTTGGAGAAGTCTTGGGTTCAAACTGGGCTTTAGCAAAAATTTTGGTTTTAAGTGAATAAAACCCTAGGTGCTTGGGTGAAGGCCTTTTTAATTATTATGGTAAATAATAACCCAAGAAAGCATGTGGTCTAGTGGTTGTGGTGTCATTAAGGTTGCAAGGGAGCCTGGGTTCAAGTCTTGGCTCTTGCAATTTATTTTGGTTTTTCTTTTAAAGGAATCTGGACATTAGCACATATGCCTTATAAGTAATTGAGGATAAAATATGACACTGAAAGAGCCTGTGGTGGAGTGGCAAGGTGGCGTGTTGTGTAACTGTGAGGTCTAAGGTTCAAGTCTTGGGATGCATAATGGGGTATTTATTTTGCTATTTGAGCTGTGTAGGAGGTGGAGTTGGACTGGAACTCTGTGGTTGAAGTAGTCATAAAAAAATATGGAATTTTCCTCATGGTTGAAAGTAATCCCACATCGGTAACCTAACATGAGAATTGGCAAGAAGGTGGGTTTAAATAGATGAACCAGATGAGTTGGAGGGGAAAAAAGTGATTAGGATTCAGTGCAGTATGTGCCAAGGTTAGTGATCGTGGACTTCGGCGCGTTCTCATAAACTGTTGTGTATTTCGCACTACTCTAGCTGTAGAACGGCAAATGCCGGAATGCTGAAATTTCGGTCACACGGCGATGGCAACCACACGAGAGTACGAGCGCACGTGTGGGAGCTTTGACGTGATGGTTAAGGCAATCATGAGTGCTCTCATGGGCTTAGGTTGCTTTAGGCCATGTGGGCCTAATAGGCCCATGGGCCCAAGTAGATAAATTGTATGATTGTGTAGTAAATATTGGATTAGGCTATGTGAATTTCATATCTGTACGCTAGTATTACTGAAATACCCCTATAGGGTAGAATTATTGAAATACCCTTGGTTTACAGAATTACTGAATACTCTTGGTTTACAAAATTACCAAAATACCCTTGATTTGGAAAATTAGCAAAATACCCCCAGTTTGTAAAATTACCCAAATACCCCTAGTTTATAAAATTACCAAAATACCCCTGATTTGTGAAATTACTGAAATACCCTCGATTTGTAAAATTACCAACATACCCCTAATTTGGAAAATTATCGAAATACCCTTGATTTGGAAAATTATAGAAATACCCTTGATTTACAAAATTACAGAAATACCATTGACTTTCAAAAATTACAAAAATACAATTGGTTTGCAAAATTATCGAAATACTCTTGGTCTGTAGATTTACCAAAACACCATTGTAGGGTGAAATGACTAAAATAACCCTAATAGGTAAAAAGACCGTTCTGCCCCTCTAGGGTATATGACTCACTAATAATACAATTTGATTGATTTGGCTATATTTTGACTGAGAATGTATGACTGTGGTTGGACTGTTGTGACTGTGATTTGTATGATTTTTTATGCCGTGTGTATATTTGTTGCATTCATATAATATTATGTTGCACATGGGTGAGGATTATGAAACGGATGAAGAAATTGAGGATCGCAAGGTTGCTTGACGATCCTGGATCCAACGATTGAGGATCGCATGGTTGTTTGATGACCGTGGATCCACCAGTTAAAGATCGCATGGTTACTTGACGACCGTGGATCCATCGGTGGCTTTTAAACCTAATATATGATTATTAACGACTCTATGTCGATCATATTTACCCGAGGCTGTGTGCCAACTATATTACTGTCGCTGATGGCTGTGTGCCTAACATGATACAACTACCTATGGCTTAAAGCCAATTATTCTATTATCAATGGCTTTGTGCCGATCTGTTATCGATGGCTTTGTACCGATATTGATGGCAATGTGTCGATCTGTTATCGATGGCATTGTGCCGATATGATATTGATGGCTATGTGCCGATCTGTTATCGATGCCTTTGTACCGAGCGTATTATCGTAATAATGGCATTAAGCCACGCATATTGCTAGCAGTTTTTCTGCAATATCAGTTAGTGCTGCAACCGGTGCTAACATTGCAAGTGTAGGGATGGCGTCGATGAGTTATTCCCCACAGGTAGTGCAGGGTTGGACGGAGGCAAGTGCAGGGTTGTATGGGATAACATGCATCCATACATTCACACATTATGTTTTGTTATTAGTTTGGGCTAAGCCCAACTGATTGTGTTATGCGCTGTGATCCAAATGTTATTGTAATAGGCTTTGGTTCACGTATGCTCTGAACTGGACTGTACTGCTTCTGTTAACGAACTCTAGCCAGACTGTTTCTATTTCTGTTTCGGTATACTGATTGTTACTCTAGTAAGGGGATTACACATTGAGTTTTCGTAAACTCACCCTGTTTATTAACTGTGTAGGTAATCCCCAACGTTAGGTGGATCGGTGTCGCAGAGGGACTCAGAGATGACCACATAACTGCACATGTTTTTCTATTTTGTTTATTTAGTTAAGCAAATTGGTTTTTGATTTGGGTTGTATTAAGGCCTATTTATTTTCTTAACTTTTCATTTGGGAAATTTATTTAGTATGCTTTATATTTGTTAGAAGTAGGACGCGATTTTCCAAAACAACAATTAGTTTTCAAAATATCACGTTTCCGTAACTTTTTAAAATTAAGCTTCCGTAGCAAGTAAGGTTTTAAGGGAATTAACATTTCAGAAGTTTTAAAATGGCCAGAGGTTTTAAATAGTAAGAAGGGTTTTCAATGAGAATAATGGTTTTCGAAAACCACTTCAATGTGACATGCTAGATTTGGGCCTAACTTCTAAGCTGGGCTTGGGGTGTTACATTTAGTGGTATCAGAGTCAAGTTGCAAAACTCGGCTGTGGAATGGGTTTTAAAATTGGATTTCTAAAAGAATTGTTTTAAAAAGGTTTGAAAATATTTAAAGTATTTGAAATGTTTTTCTGAATATTTTCCTGAAAGTGTGGTTATTGAGTCTCCAGCGCCGAATCCGTAAGTTTTCTGTTAGACTGTACTTAAATTTAGATTTTGTATTTATTCAGTGTATATTTTGGAAATTAGATTTTTCTTCTTTTAGTTAGCAACAGTACTGCAATGGATTCTAAAGGCAAGCAAGGTCGCGAGGAGTCGCTCGTCTCCCAAGAACGTGAGACGGTTCAGGAAACTGTAGTGAAGGTAATTCCTCCAACTTTTGGTAACACTAAGCCGGAGATTGGTACGGAGGCATTGACCCTGTTGGTGAGGGAAGTGTTGGATGAAGTGTTCGAGGCAAGAGTTAAGGCGTATGGTGAAACACTTCAGGCTAGGCACTTGGAGTGCAGAAGGAAGAAGGATCACAGTCTTCTGAAGCAGGAGCCTCATTTTGTGAAACGCGTTAAGATGCGTCTTAACTTTTGGCTTGCGAGTGTTACAAAAGGCGCCATCCAAGTGAATGCTGAAGAAAGTCAGGAACGTGTCTCAGATACGGGTCTAAGGACCATCGGATTCTGGATTGCACAGTTCCTTTTAAGTCAGGAGTGTTTTGTTTGGATGTGATGTTTGAATATAGAAATTGTTTGCATGTGTGGTAAATATATGTTTGCTTCTGTGGTTAGATATTTGGTTGGGTGTGAGAGGTTTTGAGATTAAGTTAAAAGTGTATTAGTGTAGTTTGGAACTAGAGTGCCCAGCGAGAGCGTAGTGGTGTATATTGAGCTAAGCGCTTGTTCAGATAGTTGGAAATTTCATAGACGAAATTTCTTTAAGAGAGTAGAATTGTAGCGCCCTGAATTTGGGACTGAAAGTATTGGGCCTTGTGTATGGATCCGTAAGGAGGTTGTATATAAACATTTAATTGTACAAGGAAATGACACAATTAAATGTCTGCTTTGGTGGTAAATGGCCCTGAGAAGTGTTGGAGAAATCTTGGGTTCAAACCTGGGCTTTAGCAAAAATTTTGGTTTTAAGTGAATAAAACCCTGGGTGCTTGGGTGAAGGCCTTTTAAATTGTTGTGGTAAATAATGACACAATAAAGAATGTGGTCTAGTGGTTGTGGCGTCATTAAGGTTGCAAGGGAGCCTGAGTTCATGTCTTGGCTCTTGCAATTTATTTTGGTTTTTCTTTTAAAGGAATCTGAACGTTAGCACATATGCCTTATATGTAATTGAGGATAAAATATGACACAGAAAGAGCCTGTGGTGGAGTGGCAAGGTGGCGTGTTGTGTAACTGTAAGGTCTAAGGTTCAAGTCTTGGGATACGCAATGGGGTATTTATTTTTCTATTTGAGCTGTGTAGGAGGTGGAGTTGGACTGGAACTCTGTAGTTGAAGTGGTCATAAAAAAATAAGGAATTTTCCTAATGGTTGAAAGTAATCCCACATCGGGAACCTAACATAAGAATTGGCAAGAAGCTGGCTTTAAATAGAGCAAACCAGATGAGTTGGAGGGGGAAAAAGTGATTAAGACTCAGTTTAGGATGTGCCAAGGTTAGTGATCGTGGACTTCGGCTCGTTCTCATAACCAAGTGTGTATTTCGCACTACTTTAGCTGTAGAACGGCAAATGCCGGAATGCCGAAATGCCGGTCACACAGTGATGGCAGCTACATGAGTGTGCGAGCACACGTGTGGGAGCTTTGACGTGATGGTTGAGGCCATCATGAGTGCTCTCGTGGTCTTAGGTTGCTTTGGGCCACAATGGGCCAGAATGGGCCATGTGGGCCCAATCGACCCATAGGTCCAAGTGGATAAATTGTATGATTGTGTAGTAAATATTGGATTGGACTATGTGAATCTCATATCTGTAGGCTAGTATTACTAAAATATCCCTGTAGGGTAGAATTACTGAAATACCCCTATAGGATAGAATTACTAAAATGCCCCTATAGGGTAAAATTACTGAATACCTATAGTTTACAAAATTACCAAAATAATCCTGGTTTGTAAGATTACCTAAATACCCTTGATTTTTGAAATTACCAAAATGTCTCGATTTGTAAAATTACCAAAATACCCCTGATTTGGAAAATTACCGAAATACCTTTGATTTGAAAAATTACAGAAATACCCTTAATTTACAAAATTATAGAAATACCCTTGACTTTCAAAAATTACAGAAATACCTTTGGTTTGCAAAATTACCGAAATACCTTTGGTTTGTAGATTTACCAAAACACCCTTGTAGGGTAAAGTGACTAAAATACCCCTAATAGGTAAAAAGATCGTTCTACCCCTCTATGGTATATGACTTATGATATACAATTTGATTGATTTGACTAGGTTTTGACTGAGAACGTATGACTGTGATTGGATTGTTGTGACTGTGATTTGTATGATTTTGTATGTCATGTGTATGTTTGCTGCATTCATATAATATTATGTTGCACATGGGTGGAGATTATGAAACGGATGAAGAAATTGAGGATCGCATGGTTGCTTGATGACCGTGGATCCACCGGTGACTTTTAATCCCAATATATGATTATTGACGACTCTGTGTCGATCATATTTACCCGAGGCTGTGTGCCGACTATATTACCGTCGCTGATGGCTATGTGCCTAATATGATACAACTACCAATGGCTTAAAGCAAATTATTCTGTTATCAATGGCTTTGTGCCGATATGATATTGATGGCTATGTGCCGATCTGTTATCGATGGCTTTGTGCCAATATGATATTGATGGCTATGTGCCGATCTGTTATCGATGGCTTTATGCCGATATGATATTGATGGCTATGTGTCGATCTGTTATCGATGGCTTTGTGCCGATATGATATTGATGACTATGTATCGATCTGTTATCGATGGCTTTGTGCCGATCGTATTATCGTAATAATGTCTTTTAGCTATGTATATTGCTAGTAGTTTTGCTTTGATTTTGGTTAGTGCTGCAACCGGTGCTAACATTGTAAGTGTAGGGATGGCGTGAGTTAGTTATTCCCCATAGGTAGTACAGGGTTGGACGGAGGCAAGTGCAGGGTTGGATGGTATAACATGCATCCATACATTCACACATTATGTTTTGTTATTAGTTTGGGCTAGGCCCAACTGATTCTGTTATCGGCTGTGATCCAAATGTTATTGTAATAGGCTTTGGCCCACGTATGCTCTGAACTGGACTGTACTGCTTCTGTTAACAGGCTCTAGCCAGACTGTTTCTGTTTCTGTTTTAGTATACTGACTGTTACTCTAGTAAAGGGATTACACACTGAGTTTTTGTAAACTCACCCCGTTTATTAACTGTGCAGGTAATCCTCAGCGTTAGGTGGATCGGTGTCACAGAGGGACTCGGAGACGACCACACAACTGCACATGTTTTTCTATTTTGTTTATTTAGTTAAGCACTTTGGTTTTTGATTTGGGTTGTATTATGGACTTTTTATTTTCTTAACTTTTCATTTGGGAAATTTATTTAGTATGCTTAATATTTGTTAGAAGTAGGATGCGGTTTTCCAAAACAACAATTGGTTTTCAAAATATCACGTTTCCGCAATTGTTTAAAATTAAGCTTCCGCAGCAAGTAAGGTTTTAATGGAATTAACGTTTCACAAGTTTTAAAATGGCTAGAGGTTTTAAATAGTAAGAAGGGTTTTCAATAAGAATATGGTTTTCGAAAAACACTTCAATGTGACGTGCCAGATTCGAGCCTAACTTCTAGGCCGGGTTTGGGGTATTACATATAATAATGCATTATTTACATATGAACTTTCCTCGGTACAGAAATAGTAGAATTTGACCTAACCGTCAAACACTTTGTTTTTCCCCCGATCTAGGTCCGAACCTCATTTTTCTTGATCTATAATGACAAATTTAACTCATTCAATATTCAAATTGTTCAATTCAATCCAAAAATCATATTATGGTAGAATTACATTTTGTCCTTAATGTTTCACATTTTTACAATTTAGTCCCTAGGCTCGTAAAAAGAAATGTATTCAATTTATTCGAAACCCAAGCCAAGCAGAACCATTTTCATACTTATACCAGCCCACATTTTCCACTTAATCATACTTTTACTACTTATTTTATAACTTTTACTACATATGTCCTTTTTGACATTTCCATAAAAAATCACCTAGTAAAAGTTGTTTATCTTACATCTAACATACATTTTGTACCATTAGGCATCAAAATACACAATTATCTATCATGGGTAAAAATTTAGACTCTGATTATTTCTTAAATTAGTGGTAGAAATATATAGATCGGGTCACAATGACTTCAAAAATGTAAAGAGCATTAAAAACGGGGCAAGAACGGACTTACAATCGAGCTTGGAAGATGAAAAAACCCTAGCTATGTTTCCTTAAGGATATTTGGCCTTGGGAGAAGAATATGAGCAAAAATTGGCTTTTATTTTGCTTATTAATTCATTTAATTACTAAATGACCAAAATGCCCTTTTCTTAAAACACTAAAATTTCTCTTACTCCATGTCCATTTTTGTCCACCAAATTTTGAAATGGTTTAATTACCATCTAAGGACCTATAATTTAAAATTTCATAGCAATTAGACACCTCTATCTTCTAGGACTCAAGTTTTTCACTTTTTGCAATTTAGTCCTTTTTGCTAAATTGAGTGCTCAAACGTCAAAATTTTCAAATGAAATTTTCACATAATCATTCCATAAAATTGTAGACCACAAAAATATAAGAAAAATAAATTTTTCTATGTCGGATTTTTGGTCCTAAAACCACTGTTTTGACTAGACCCAAAATCAAGTTGTTACAACTCACTCCATTTAGGAATTTTCGTCCCTAAAAATCTTACCGGAAAATAAGTTTGGGTACTGTTTTCTAACAACTTCCTCGGGTTCCCTCATAGCCTCTTCGACCCCATGTTGTTGCCATAAAATTTTCACTAGGGCTATACTTTTATTTCTCAATTGTTTGACTTCCCGAGCTAATATATTGACTGGTTCTTCACCATACGTCATATCAGGTCGAATCTTAACTTCTGTCAGAGAAATCACATGTGAGAGATCAGAACAGTATCATCGCAACATTGACACATGAAACACATTATGAATCCTTTCTAACTCAGTCGGTAAAGCTAATCGATATGCCACTGGCCCTATTCTTTCAGTAATCTCATATATCCCAATGAAATGTGAACTTAACTTGCCTTTATGGCCAAATCTTAGAATCTTCTTCCACTGAGATACTTTCAGAAATACTATATCAACAATCTGAAATTCAATCTCTTTTCTTTTCAAATCTGTGTACGAATTTTGTCTATCTGAAGCGGCTTTCAAGCAATCACGGATTACCTTTAATTTTTCTTCGGTTTCTCTAACCAAATCAACCCCATGCATCTGTTTCTCACTAAGTTCTTTCCAATACAATGGAGTTCGAGACTTTTGGCCATACAATGCTTCAGATGGTGCAATCTTTATACTTGACCAAAAGCTGTTGTTATAAGCAAATTCGACCAATGGTAGATATTTCTCCCAACTACCTTCGAATTCTATAACACAACATCGGAGCATATCTTCAAGAATCTGAATTACTCTTCTAGATTGACCATCAGTTTCAGGATGAAATGCTATACTAAAATTCAATTTGGTGCCCAAAGCCTCTTGCAACTTTTTCCAAAATCTCGAAGTAAATCTCGGATCTCTATTTGAAGTAAATCTCAGAAATGTACAATTCAGCTAACTTATCAAGTGAGTAGTCAGTGCGTACTAGAATAAAATGAGTCAATTTTGTCAATCGTTCGACAACAACCTACACAACATCTTTCCTTTTCAGAGTCAAAGGCAAACCTATCACGAAGTCCATTGTAATCCTATCCCATTTCCACTCGGGTACTATCACTGGTTGAAGAAAACTCTAAGGCACTTGGTGTTTGACTTTTACTTGTTGACAAATCAAACATCTCAAAACAAACTTCAAAATATCTCGTTTCATACCTGACCACCAATACAATTTCTTCAAATCGTTATACATTTTCGTACCACCTGGATGAACTAATAAACAACCACTGTGTGCCTTGTGTAGAATTTTCTGAATAAGTTCATCATTTTTTGGTACACATTCTCTATCTCAGAACATCAAACAATCATCTGAATCGATTGGAAAGTCTGTATCATTACTTGATTCACACTGAGCTCTTTTGGCTTGCAATTCACTATCATTTTTTTGAGCTTTACAAATTTGCTGAATAAACACTGGTCTAGCTCTCAACTCGGGAAAAATTGAACCATTATTAGATAAAGTCAATCTCATATTCATAGCTCTCAAAGTAAACAAAATTTTCTGCTCAAAGCATCTACGACTACATTCACCTTTCCCGGATGATAGTCAATCACTAGTTCATAATCCTTTAGTAACTCGAGCTATCTCTGTTGTTGCAAGTTCAGATCTTTCTGAGTCATCAAATATTTTAAACCCTTATCATCAGTAAAGATATGGCATTTCTCACCGTACAAATGATGATGTCAAATTTTCAACGCAAACACGATGGTGGCCAATTCCAAATCGTGTGTCAGAAAATTCTTTTTATGCAGTTTTAACTATCTCGAGGCGTAAGCTACCACTTTTCCCTCTTGCAACAACACACAACCCAAACCACTCAATGAAGCGTCACTATATATTTCAAATTCTTTTCCCGACTTCGGTTGTACTAAAACCGGTGCCTCAGTCAGTAATGCTTTCAATTTCTCAAAACTTTGCTTACATTTTTCGGACCATTCAAATTTAACATCTTCTTGCAACAACTTGGTCATAGGAGTAGCAATCATCAAAAATCCTTTGACAAAATGTTGGTGATAACCGACTAAACCTAAAAAGATTCTGACTTCAAAAACATTCCTTTGCGATTTCCAATCTATAATTGCCAAAATCTTACTTGGAGCAACCCGAATACCATCACCTGAAACAATATGTCCCAAAAATTGACTTCTCGGAGCCAAAACTCACTTTTACTAAATTTAGCAAACCATTTCTTGTCTCTCAACGTCTACAATACAGTTCTCAAATGCCTAACATGATCAAACTCGTCTCCAGAATAAATTAGGATGTCATCGATGAACACAACCACTAACTTATCTAAATACAGTCAGAAAATTCGATTCATCAAGTCCATAAAAACTACAGGAGCATTAGTTAGTCTGGAACGCATAATAAGAAATTCATAATGCCCTTACCTTGTTCTGAAAGTAGTTTTCGGCACATCCGAATCTTTAACCCTTAACTGATAGTAGCTAGATCTCAAATCAATATTCGAGAATACTGTTGCTCCTTCCAGTTGATCAAACAAGTCATTAATCCTCAGTAATGGATAATTGTTCTTTATCGTAACCTTGTTGAGTTGACGATAATCGGTACAAAGTCTCATGGATCCATTTTTCTTCTTGACAAATAATATCAGAGGACCCCAGGGAGAAAAACTCGGTCTCGGTCTCACAAAACCTTTATCTGTCAACTCTTGTAATTGAGCTTTCATGTAACAGCCTGAATTTAGGGCTTGTCAGAACAGTGGTTTTGAGACCACAAATCTAACATAGAAAATTTTATTTTTATTACATTTTAATGGTCTACAATTTCTTGAAAATTTTGTTCAAAAATTTTGATGTTTAGGCACTCAATTTAGTAAAAAGGACTAAATTGTAAAAAGTGTAAAAGTTGGGTTCTACATGCTAGAGGTGTCCAATTGCTATGGGATTTAACTTAGAGGTCCTTATATGATAATTAAACCATTTTTTAAGTTAATGGATGGACATGGTGAGATAAAATTTTAAAGTTTGGCAAAAAGGGCATTTTGGTTATTTGGTTAATAAAAGAATAAAAATGAAAAATAAAGCCAAAATTTGTCAATCTTCTCCAACCCTTGGCTAAAAATTTGGAGACACCATAGCTAGGGTTTTATTCAACTTTGAAGCTTGATTGTAGTACATCCTAGCCCCGTTTTTAATGCTTTTACGTTTTTAAAGTCGTATTCACCCGATCTTTCCATTTCTACCATTGTTTTCAAGTAGGGTTCATGTTTAAAAATTTACCCATGTGTGACATACATGTATTTTGATGTTTTATGGAAGATATTGTATGTTTAAGGTGTGATAAACAACTTTTACTAAGTGATTTTTGGTGAAAATGTATAAAAAGGACCTATTTGTAAAAAGTTGTAAAATGGGTAGTAAAAATTTGATTTGATGAAAAATGTGGGCTGATATGAGCATGTTTATGGTTCGGCTAGGCTTAGGTAACAAAGAGGTTGAATGCATTTCATTTTATGAACCTAAGGACAAAAATGTAAATATGTCAAAGTTTGGGGGCAAAGGTGTAATTTTTTCCATAATAGGATTTTTGGGCTGATTTGAGTAATATGAATATTAAATAAGCTAAATTTTCTATTATAGATTAAGAAAAATGAAGTTCGAACCTTGATCAACAAAGAATAAGGTGTTTGACGATTAGATCATTTTCTACTATTTTTGCACTGAGGTAAGTTCGTATGTAAATAATGCATCATTTTAAATATGTTTCAAATGATTTATTATCGTATGAATTGTGATTGAACCTCGAACGTATGCAATGAAGTTACAACAAGCATGAAATCCCAGTTGAACTTGAGGAATAGATAGGATATAAATGTCATGACATTAGGGTTAGTTGAAATTACGTGTAAGACCATATCTGGATATGGCATCGATATGAGACTTCGTGTAAGACCATAGCTGGGCTATTGGCATCGATATGAGATCCCATGTAAGACCTTATCTGGGATATGACATTGGCATGGTATTATGTGTGTGAGATTTCTTGAGTATCATTTAGTATTCCAAGTGGTTCAACAGAAAACTTAACAGCAAAGTTTAAGTTGTGAAAGACTATGGTATGTTGTGAAAGATTATGGTAAGTTGCAAGTTTGGTATAGGTATGTACATGAAACTTATGCGTAATGAGCTCGATATGTGATGAACCTACGGTATGGTTTGATTGAGTAAGTTATGATGTTAAGGTATTAATAACATCTATGCTAAGCTTGATTATGAAATTTAAAATAACATTTATGCTAATTTACTTCATGTTAAGTATATGTTAATGTGTGTTTATAATGCCTATTTTTTGCATAGGAACTTACTAAGCTTTAAAGCTTACTCCTCTTTCTTTTTCCCTTGTCTTATAGTGTTACCAAGCCAACTTGGGGATCGAAGATGGTCAGAGATCCATTCATGCTATCAAATTATCATTTAGGGTACTTATGATTACATCATTTTGAGTTATGGCATGTATAGGGACTTGGTCATTTTGTTATGTGTCATATTCGATTTGGCCAAATGTCTTGGCTTATAATGATTGATGGTTCATTTTGTAAATGGCCATTGAAATTGGCTACTATTGGTTAAGTATAGTGAATATGAAGATGTTTTTCATGAATGTGGATTTTGCATGGTTTAAGATGATAAGTATGGGATGTTGTATGTGATATGAAATAACATGCAATTGATGTATGGATGACTTGATTGTGGCTTAATTGGTTGTATGTATATACTTGGATTTGTGTTGCTTGTTGTTCAGTAGGTTGGTGCAAGTAAGGGTGGCAAAATGACTTGGTAAATAGCCTTATTTTTTTCCACAAGAGTAGACACGCGGGCATGTGTCTAGGCTATGTGTGACACATGGCTTACCCTATGGGTGTGTGATCCGGCTGTGTGGCCGCTGCATCTTAAATTTTAGTTTTAAATTTTCCACATGGACAAAGACACGACCGTGTGTCTCAACCGTGTGAAGGGCACGGCCCAAGGACATGGACGTGTGCCCAAGGCGTGTGAAGTCTTAATCTATTTTCTGAAAATTTATGAAAATTAAATCGCCTACACGGCCTAAGCACACGGGCGTGTGACTTCAGTGTGTTGATGACGTTATAAACAAAGAGTTACACGAGTTAGGGACATGAGCGTGTGTGATCACACGGCCTACCGACACGGGCGTGTCCCAAGCCACAGGGGCGTGAGACCCCTGTTTTGGTGAAAAAAATTTCTAAGTATGGGGAAATTTTCTAAAGTTCTCAGATAAGTCTTAAACCACTCCTAATGCATTTTTTGGGACTCATAGGCTCGTTTAAGGGATGATATGAATATTTTTGAAAAGTTTTAAATCTGAGTGGAAATTTATGTCTCTATTTTGAATGTTTGTTTGAGTTTAAGTGCGGTAATGCCTCACACCCTATTCCAGCCTCAAATACGAGTAAGGGGTGTTACATTTAGTGGTATCAGAGCTACAGTTTAGTCGATTCTCAAACTAAACGTAGCATGTGTAAGTGTCTAGCTATACATGCCATAAATGAATTATGATAGTGTAATGACTCTTGACAATTGTAAAATGTGATTTCATATAGTAATGGATCCTAATTGAGCTGAGGCTGATAGTAGACCCCCTACGATTAGTCAAGTAGAAGGAGATAGGGAAGCCTTTCTCCATATGATGAATGAGTGGTATAGAAAATTTGTTTGAACAAATCCAAATGCCCAACCTCCTCCACCCCCACCTATTTCTCGATTGGTTCCCGTAGCTTCACATGGTATGGACTTTGTAAGAATGAATAAGTCGCAGGTTGATAAGATCCAAAAGCATGCGGTGTAACACCCCAAACACGTATTCATCGTCAAAATAGGGTTAAAGGCGTTACCGGATAATCAAAAAATGTTTTACAAACAATTCACATACATTATCCACCATCATAATCAAACATGATCATAATGTCCCTTATATAGGTCATTGAGACCTTAAACATGCATTAGGGACTAAACCAAGCTCATACCAAATTTTTTGAAACATAAATAATTTTTTTCAAAGTTTCACAAGTCACACGCCCGTCTGAGCAGGCCGTGCGCAACACACGGCTTTAGACACGCTCGTGTGTCTATGCGGTGTCAAAACAGGGCATACATACTGACTTGTCCACACGGCCACACAACACGCCTGTGTGCCAGGCCATGTGAAAATTAGGGAAGCTACTGACTTGGATCACACGGCCAGTCACATGCCCGTGTGGCTAGCTCGTGGTCGAAATTGGCTTGGCCACACAGCCTAGCACATGCCCGTGTGTGCAACCATGTGGTCTGCCAGGCTTATTTCAAAATGGCCCTCAAGCAACATGGTTGAGACATACACCCATGTCCCTGCCCGTGTGGACAAAAAATAGGCCATTTACAATGCCAATTTGCCACCCATTAAGGGTCCTCCCTATAGTCAACAAAACCAGAACATTTTATGCCAAATTCTCAACCATTTCACAACCAAAATATACATCATTTGTACCAAATCATTATCAACATATTTCATGCTTGAAATACATACCAAATCATATCATTCCATAAGCCAAAAACATACCAAATTATATGATTTATAACCTTGATATTCACATTCAATTTCACACCAGATTTTTACTAATTCCACAATTAAGCACATACCAAAACCTACCAAACTTACCATTTCTATTGGCCATTTATGAACACATCAAACATACCACAATTGTATCACATATCATATACCAAAACTCATACATATACAGCACCAAAACCAAGCCAAATCACATGGCTAGATATATACACTTCACAAAACATATTCAAATACTTCTAGCCTATACATGCCATACTCTTATATTTACACTTTCAAAATGTACCAAAATAGAGTTGGATAGTGTGGTGATGATCCTCGACAATCACCGAGCTCCCGGTAGCTGCGATATATATAAAATAGTTTAGAAACACACAAAGTAAGCTTTCAAAAGCTTAGTAAGCCATACACAAATAAACTTATGAAATAAAACATATAAACATCATCTAAATACATATACTCTATAGTCAAATACTATCACAAACCACATAACTCGTGTACATTTCCAATATACTCATTTCATTTGCACAAATAACATACTTTCTCATACTTATATCACATATCATCACTTGGACATATACTTACCTTTGTTCTCAAACAAAGTAATTCAAATGTACCTGAATGGGATACACATCTCACATATATTCATTCATTTCTCAGAACGCCCGTTGAACCATTCGAAATCATAAGGATACGCGAATAGCTCAAAAATCTCGTACAACGCCAACGTCCTAGATGTGGTCTTACACATAAATCATAAGTCGATGCCAACATCCCAGACATGGTCTTACACGATAACATATATTGGGTCCTATGTCATGACATATGTATCCTAACTATTCCTAAGGTTCGTATTGGCTTTTTAGACGTCAAAACTTTGTCGATACTTTCTTGGATATCTCATTCTCAACACATATATTCATTCAACATTGTTCAAAATCTTATAATCAATAATAATTCAATTCAAAATACATTTTTTTGCATATCGACTTACCTCGTACGAATTCGAATAAACAGAATCGGCTACTCGATGACTTTTGACTTTCCCCGATCTAATTCCATTTTCTTTGGTTCTTGATCTATATAAAATCAAATTTAACTCTTTTATTCACCAAATCATTCAAATCAATCAAAAAACACATATTTAGGCCATTTTACAAATTAGCCCTCATATTTTCACATTTTGACAATTTAGTCCCTAGTTCATAAAATCACACAATCAACAAATTTCTTTAAACAATGCTTGCCCGAATATTCCTATAGCTTATACAAGCCCACATATTTTATTTATTTCACATTTTAGACCCTCAAAAACTCATTTTCACAATTTAGTCTATTTTACTCAAATTCATCAAAAATTCAAAGACAAAATATACTAACCCAAAACATATCTTTCATTTTCCATCAAGTAACTTCACAAAGCTTAGAAAATAAAAAATGGCATAACTCAAAATCATCACAAAAATCAGAAATTAAGACATGGGCTTGATAATATACTAAGCAACGATTACAAAAAACGTAGAAATTATCAAAAACAAATCAAAACACATACCTCAATCAAAGAAAGCTTTGGCCAAACCCTAGATATTCTTTTTCCTTTTATTTTCTTTGATTTTCGATTGAAGAACACTTAAAATGAACTAATTTTAACATTTTTTATTTAACACATACTAATATACCATTTACCATTATACCCTTAGTTAATTAACATTTAAAACATTAATATCAAGGCTATTAATGTCCACTCATATGTTCAATGTTCAAATAACAACATAAGAACCTATCTTTTATAAAGACAAATCAATTAAGCACTTTAACAAACAACAGGCAACTTTTACAATTTACGCGATTAGGTTCTTTTTTTTTATAAAATTGAATACACAAACGATCGAATTTTCATATGAAACTTTCACACATGTCAATTAACATATTATAAGCACTGAAAATATATTTAAAATATTTTTCTAACTCAGATTTGTAGTCTTGAAACCACTATTCTGACTAGGGTCTAAACCGAACGGTTACAATTCTCCCCCTTAGGGATTTTCATCCCCGAAAATCTTACCGTCGAATATGTTCCAATATTGCTGTCCCATAGAATCTTTAGGCTCCCACGTAGCCTCTTCAACACAATACTTTTACTAACAAAATTATCTTATTTCACAATTCTTTAACCACACGAGCTAAGATATGGATCAGTTCTTCATTGTAGGTCATATCAGACTGAATCTCAATCTCAAATGGAGGAATTACATGCGAAGGATCAGATCTATATCGTCTAAGCATCGATACGTGAAATACATTGTGAATCTTTTCTATCTCAGGTGGCAACAACAATCTATAACCAACCGGCCCGATACGCTCAATAATCTTATACGGCCCGATGAACCTCGGGCTCAATTTGCCTTTTCTACCAAACCGAAGTACTTTTTCCATAGGGATACTTTCAAAAAAACTTTGTCACCGATCTCAAATTCAATATCTTTTCGTTTCAAATCTGCATAAGATTTTTGACGATCAGAAGCTACTTTCAAACTATTTCGGATCACTTTTACTTTCTGTTCAGTCTTTTTTATCAAGTCAACCCCGTGAATCTTCTTCTCACTAAGCTCAGTCCAATACAAAGGTGTATGGCATTTGCAACCATATAAGGCTTCGTATGGTGACATTTTAATGCTCGATTGAAAACTATTATTGTAGGCGAATTCAATCAAGGCAAATACTATTCCCACGTACCTTCAAACTCAAGAATGCAACATCTCAACAGATCCTCAAGAATCTAAATAATCCATTTGGATTGACCATCTGTTTGTGGGTGGAAAGCAGTACTGAAGTGCAATTTCGTACCTAAAGCATCTTGCAGTTTCTTCCAAAATCGCGATGTGAATGGATCTCTGTCTGACACAATAGATAATGACACACTATGGAATCTCACAATATCATAAATGTATAACTCAGCTAACTTATCAAGTGAGTAATCAGATCGTACCAGAATAAAATGGGCTAATTTCGTCAATTTATAAACAACTACCCAGATTGCATCTTTCTTTCCAAGAGATAGGGGCAAACCCGAAACAAAATCCATCGTTACTTTATCCTATTTGCACTCAAGAATCATAATCGGTTGTAACAAACCAGATGGCACTTGATGTTTAGCTTTAACTTGCTGACAAATTAAGTATTTCACAAGAAATTCAGAGATATCTCGTTTCATGCCATGCCACCAATAGAGCTGTTTCAAGTCATTATACATTTTCGTACTACCCGGATAAACAGATAAACGATTGTTGTGAGCTTCATTCAAAATCATCTGAATTAACTCTGGATTTCTCGAAACACAAATTCGATCTCGGAATCTTAGACAATCATCTTTATCAACTCTGAATTTTGAATCAGAATCTAAATCACACTGAGCTCATTTTATTAAAATCTCATTATCAACCTTCTAAGCTTCGATAATCTGTTGAATAAATAATGGCCTTGCTTTTAATTCGGCTAAAACCGAACCATCATTGGACCAAACCAAATGAGCATTCATCGTACGCAATACAAACAATAATTTTTGACTCAAAGCATCAGCAACAACATTTGCCTTTCCTGGATGATAATCAATAACAAGCTCATAGTCTTTTAGCAATTCTAACCATCTTTTCTGTCACAGATTCAAATATTTCCGAGTCATTAGATATTTCAAACTCTTATGATTAGAATATACTTGACATTTCTCACCAAACAGATAGTGGTGCCAAATTTCAAAGCAAATATGATCGCAGCTAACTCAAGGCCATGCGTCGAATAGTTCTTTTTGTGCGGCTTTAACTATCTCGAAGCATAAGAAATGATTTTACCCTCCTGCATCAAAACACATCCTAGACCGTTCAACGAAGCATCACTGTAGATCACAAATTCTTTACCCAATTCGGGGTTACTAACACTGGAGCTTCAGTCAACAAAGTTTTCAACTGATCAAAGCTTTTTTGACACTTTTCAGACCAATCAAATTTCACATCTTTCTAAAGCAATTTTGATAATGGAGTTGCAATCATAGAAAAGGCTTTTACAAACCGTCTATAGTAACTGGCAAGTCTAAGAAAACTGTAGACTCCGGAGACATTCCTCAGAGGCTTCTAATCCAAAATAGCTAAAATTTTGCTCGGATCATTTCGAATACCTGATGATGATACAATATAACCCAGAAAACCAACTTTTCGTAACCAGAATTCACATTTACTGAACTTCGCATACAATTTCTTATCTCGCAAAGTCTGTAGCATTATTCTCAGATGTTTGGCATGCTCAAATTCATCACGCAAATAAATCAATATGTCATCAATGATTACGACAACAAATAAATCTAAATATGGTCTAAAAATTCTATTCATCAAATCCATAAAGATAGCAGGAGCATATGTTAATCCGAAAGGCATAACTAAGAATCATAGTGGCCGTACATTGATCTGAATGCAGTTTTCGGAATGTCTAAGTCTTTTACTTGCAACTGATAATAGCCTGATCTCAAATCTATCTTCGAAAACACAGTAGCTCCTTTTAATTGATCAAATAAATCATCAATTCGAGGTAGAGGATACTTATTCTTAATAGTCACTTTATTCAACTGACGATAATCTATGCACATTCTCATCGTACAATCTTTCTTTTTCAGTGATAGAACGGAGCACCCCAAAGTGAAAAGCTCGATCTAAAAAACCCTTTATCGGTCAACTCTTGCACCTGAGACTTTAATTCTTTTAGTTCGGTCAGAGCCATTTTATACGGAGCTATCGAAATTAGAGTAGTTCCAGGTACTAACTCAATGCCAAATTCAACTTCTCGGATTGGAGGTAATCTTGAAAGTTTTTCAGGAAACACATCAAGGAATTCACAGACAACAGACACTGATTCAACTTTGTTTTCTGACACTTTCGAATCAATCACATAGGCAAAGTAAGCTTTACAACCTTTTCTCACAATACTCAGAGCTTTCATTGAAGATATCATAGTCGGTAACCCATTTAAGTCACTAGATTCAATTCGGACTATTTCATCATTCTTGCATCTCAAATCAATAGTTTTTCGTTTGCAATTCACAATAGCATCGTGCAAAGTTAACCAATCCATACCCAAAATTATATCAAACTCATCAAAAGGTAATAACATTAGATCAGCCGGACTCGAAACATCAACGGACAAATCTTACACAACTTGTCAACTAAGACACTTTTACCTAGGGGGTTCGATACTTTAATAATGAATTCAGTAGACTCTACAAGAAAAGCCTTACTGGATACTAAATTCATGCATATATATGAATGCATTGATCCAGGATCTATCAAAGCAATCACAAAAGTATCATAAAGAGTGAAAGTACCAGTTATCACATCAGAGGATGAAGCTTCCTCACGAGCTCAAATGGCGTAAGCCCTGGCATGTGCTCTAGCCTCGGATAGAACAGCGGTGTCTTTTGTTCCCCTCTGACTACCACTCACATTACCCGAATTTCTAGGAGGTCTACCACGAGATACATTGCCACTTGGCCTCGGATTTTGCACAATCTCTTACTGGACAGACTCAACGCAATCACGGATGAAATGGTCTAAAGACCACATTTGAAGCAACCTCGATCATATAATCTACAGTTGCCGGAATGTCTTTTACCACAGTATTTACACTCGGGTCGATCAGATCAAACATTTCCAGCACTGGCAAAGATGTATATGGAGCTTTGAAGCTCGAATGTGATCTAGCACGATCTCTATTCGAATGTTCCACATTGGCATTTGAATGGCTATAATCATCTCAGAATTTCTTTGACATGGACTAAAATGGCTTGCTCGATGATCTCTTTCGCACTTCTCTAGCTTCTGAATCAACTTTTCTTTTCTCTTTTCCAAGTTCTTTAGCTTTACATGCTCGTTCAACAAGCACTACAAATTCTTTGATCTCAAGACAAATGGATATCCTCGTTCAAACCATCCTCGAATCTCTTGCACATTATAGCTTTAGTTGAAACACATTCTCTAGCATATTGAGTCAGTCTTACAAATTCTCAATTGTATTCTGTAACAGACATGCAGCCTTGCTTCAATTCAAGAAACTCTTTACGTTTCTGATCTATGAATTTCTGACTGATGTATTTCTTTCAAAATTTAGCTTGAAAGAAATCCCAGGTGACTCGCTCTATCGAAACCACGAATATCAAAGTCTTCCACCAGTGATACGCCGTATCTCTCAGAAGTGAAACGACACATTTTATGCATTCATCCGGAGTCAGAGACAATTCATTAAGTTCCCTTATCATATTCTCTAACCAGAACTCGACTCTTTCAGCATCATCACTAGTTGTAGCACGAAACTCTTTGCCCCCATATTTTCTAATTTTATCAACTGGAGGCTTATTCAACTGATTCAGATTAACTTGTGACATAGTAGGGACTTGTGGAGGATTAGCCGGGGTTGGGGGTTGTTGAATACCCGGATTAGTTCTAATGTGTTGACTGAACCAATCATTCATCATTTGATAAAAGGCTTGTCTAGCCTCTCTATCATGGCTACTTGTAGCTGGTTCAGAATCAAATGGCGTTGTCCCTTGCGCGGGAGCAGGTGCATTGCTCTCGACATAGTTAGCTACGGCTTGTTCGGGATCCATATGCTATATAAAAACACATTTTCATTGTCAAAATTCATCACACTATGGTAGTTCATAAATATATAGCTAGACTCACATATGCTACATTAGTCCTAGAATTGACAAACCGTAGCTCTGATACCAACCAAATGTAACACCCCTAACCCGTATCCGTTGCTGGATTAAGGTTAAAGGCATTACCAGACAATTAAAAATATTTTACAAACAATTCACATACATTATCCACCATCATAATCAAACATGATCATAATGTCCCTTATATAGGACATCGAGACCTTAAACATGCATTAGAAAGAGATCGAGACTAAATCGAGCTCATACCAAAATTTTCAAAATTTAAACAATTTTTTTAAAAGTTCACAGGTCACACGTCTGTGTGAACAGGCTGTGTGCCTCACACAGCTTTAGACACGCCAGTGTGTCTAAGCCGTGTCAAAACAGGGCATACATACTAACTTGTCCACACGGCCACAAGACACGCCTGTGTGCCAGGCTGTCTGAAAATTAGGGAGGCTACTGACTTGGATCACATGTCCAGTCACACGTCTGTGTGTCTAGCCCATGGTCGAAACTATCTTGGCCACACGGCCTAGCACACGACCGTGTGTACGACCGTGTGATCTACCCGGGTTCATTTCGAAGTGGCCCTCAAGCAACACGGCTGAGGCACAAGCCCGTGTCCCTGCCTGTATAGGCAAAAATAAGCCATTTACAAGGCCAATTTGCCACCCATTAAGGGTCCTCTCTACAATCATTAAAACCAAAACATTTTATGCCAAATTCTCAACCATTTCACAACCAAAACATACATCATTTATACCAAATCATTATCAACATATTTCATGCTTGAAATACATACCAAATCATATCATTCCATAAGCCAAAAACATACCAAGTTATATGATTTATAACCTTGATATTCACATTCAATTTCACACCACATTTTACTAATTCCATAATTAAGCACATACGAAAACCTACCAAACTTACCATTTCTCTTGGCCATTTATGAACACATCAAACATACCACAATTGTATCACATATCATATACCAAAACTCATACATATACAGCACCAATAGAAGGCCAAATCACATGGCTAGATATATACACTTCACAAAACATATCCAAATACTTTTAGCCTATACATGCCATACTCCCATATTTACACTTTCAAAATGTACCAAAATAGAGTTGGATAGTGTGGTGACGATCCTCGACGATCCCCGAGCTCCTGGTAGCTACGATATCTATAAAACAGTTGAGAAACACATAAAGTAAGCTTTCAAAAGCTTAGTAAGCCATATACAAATAGACTTATCAAATAAAACATATAAACATCATCAAATACATATACTGCATAGTCAAATACTATCACGAACCACATAACTCATGTATATTTTCCATATACTCATTTCATTTGCACAAATAACATACTTTCTCATACTTATGTCAAATATCATCACTTGTACATATACTTACCTTTGTTCTTAAAAAAAGTATACATTTCAAACGTACTTGAATCGGATACACATCTCACATAAATTCATTCGTTTCTCAGAATGCCCTTTGAACCATTCAGAATCATAAGGATACGCGGATAGCTCAAAAATCTCATACAATGGCAACATCCCAGACGTAGTCTTACTTGTAATCAAATATCGATGCCTCTGTCCCAGACAGAGTCTTACACGAAATCAAATATGATGCCAACATCCCAAACATGGTCTCATACGTAAATCATAAGTCGATGTCAACGTCCCAGATGTGGTCTTACATGATAACACATATTGGATCCTATGTCATGACATATGTATCCTAACTATTCCTAAGGTTCTTACGGGCTTTTCAGACGTCGGAACTTTGTCGATACTTTCTTGGATATCTCATTCTCAACACATATATTCATTCAACATTGTTTAAAATCATATAATCAATAAAAATTCAATTCAAAATACATTTATTAGTATATCGCCTTACCTCGTACAGATTCGAATAAACAAAATCGGCTACTCGATGGCTTTCGATTTTCTTCGATCTAATTTCATTTTCTTTGGTTCTTGATCTATATAAATTTAAATTTAACTCTTTTACTCACCAAGTAATTCAAATCAATCCAAAAACACATATTTAGAACATTTTTCAAATTAACCCTCATATTTTCACATTTTGACAATTTAGTCCCTAATTCATAAAATCACAAAGTACACTAAATTTCTTTAAACATATGCTTGGCTGAATATTCCTATAGCCCATACAAGCCTTAATATTTCATTTATTTCACATTTTAGACCCTCAAAAACTCATTTTCACAATTTAATCTATTTTACTCAAATTCATCAAAAATTAAAAGATAAAATATACTAACCCAAAACATATCTTTCTTTTTCCATCAACTAACTTCAGAAAGCTTAGAAAATAAAAAATGGCATAACTCAAAATCATCATCAAAATCAGAAATTAAGACATGGGCTTGATAATATACTAAGCAACGATTACAAAAATGTAGAAATTATCAAAAACGAATCAAAACACATACCTTAATCAAAGAAAGCTTTGGTTGAACCCTAGATATTCTTTTTCCTTTTCTTTTTCTTTGATTTTTGGTTGAAGAACACTTAAAATGAGCTAATTTTAACATTTCTTTTATTTAACACATTAATATACCATTTACCATTATACCCTTAGTTAATTAACATTTAAAACATTAATATCAAGGCTATTAATGTCCACTCATATGTTCAGTGGTCAAATAACAACATAAGGACCTCTTTTCTAAAAAGATAGATCAATTAAGCATTTTAACAAACAGCAGACAACTTTTACAATTTATGCAATTAGGTCTTTTTGTTAAATTGAACACACAAACGATTGAATTTTCATACGAAACATTCACACATGTCAATTCGCATATTATAACCACTGAAAATATATTTAAAATATTTTTCTGACTCAAATTTGTTGTCTCAAAACCGCTATTCCGACTAGGGTCTGAACTAGACTATTACATGGGGCTGAAGATTTTCGAGCTAATATGGATGATGATCCCGAGAGACCTGAGTTTTGACTCGAAAACTCCATCAGGGTATTTAATGGGTTGTCCTGCACACCAGATGAGTGTTTAAAGTGTGCTATCTCGCTTCTGAGAGATTTTGCATACCATTGGTGGTATACATTTGTATCGGTAGTTCTGAGAGAAAATGTTACATGGGACTTCTTTCAGGAGGAGTTTCGTAAGAAGTATATTAGCCAACGGTTAATCAATCAGAAACATAAGGAATTTCTTGAGCTAAAATAGGGTCGTATGACCGTAACAGAGTATGAGTGAGAATTTGTCAAACTAAATAAGTATGCTTGGGAGTGTGTTTCCACCGAGGCCATCATGTGCAAGAGATTTGAGGATGGATTGAATGAAGACATTCGTGTGTTAGCCAGGATCTTAGAGTTGAAAGAGTTTGTGGTGTTGGTTGAACGGGCTTGTAAGGTCGAAGAATTGAACAAAGAGAAGAGGAAAGATGATCTTGTAGCTAAAGACTCGAGGAAGAGACCGATGAGTAAGTCATTTCCATCTTAGTCCAAGAAGTCTAAAGAAATGTATTCCTGATCAAATTTTTCAGTGGGGAATTCATGCAGAGATCGTGAGAAGAAACATTTGAGCTTTAAATCTCAAACCACCTCAATGGCGAGTGTGGGCAATGTAAAGTCTAACAGATCTGAATGTCAGTAGTGTGGAAGACGTCATCTCAGTGAATGTAGAATAACTGGGCCTGTTTTAAGTGTCGTTCTCAAGATCATTTTCAAAGTGCAAGGCCTAGTAATATTGCTTCTAAAGGAAGGCCCTCGAGGATTACTAGGAATGGAGCTAGTAGTAAAAGTGTGACTAAAGATACAGCCATGAGATCGTAAGCGAGAGCACCAGCTAGAGCCTATGCCATCCATGCTCGCGAAGAAGCGACGTATCTCGATGTTATTACTGGTACTTTTTCTCTTTATGATACTGATGTTATTGCATTGAAAGACCTTGGATCTACTCATTCGTATGTTTGTATGAATTTGGTAATTTAATAAGAAATTGCCTGTTGAGTTTACCAAATTTGTGATTATGGTGTCAAACCATTTAGGCAATCATGTTTTAATTGACAATGTAAGAAATGTTCTTTGATGATTAGAGGTTACTGTTTTCCGGCTAAACCATTTAAAGATGCATTACTATAAATAACAAATTCTTTACCCGATTCTGGCTGAACTAGCATTGGAGCTTCGATCAAAAGGGCTTTCAACTGGTCAAAACTTTTCTGGCACTTTTCTGACCACTCAGACTTAACATCTTTTTGAAGTAACTTTTTCATCGGGGTTGCAATCATAGAGAAACCTTTCACGAACTGTCTATAGTAACCAACAAGTCCCAAAAAACTTCGAACTTCAGAAACATTTATCGGAGGTTTCCAATCAAGTATAGCCGAAATCTTACTCGGATCAAACTGAATACCTGATGCTGATACGACATGGCCTAGGAAATTGACTTCACATAACCAGAACTCACATTTACTGAACTTCGCATATAATTTTTTATCTTGCAAAGTCTGTAACACAAGTCTCAGATGTTCAGCATGCTCAGTTTCATCACGGGAGTAGATCAAAATGTCATCTATGAACACAACCACAAATTGATCCAGATACTGTATGAAGATTCGGTTCATCAAATCCATGAAAATAGCAGGTGCATTAGTAAGTCCAAAAGGAATAACCAAAAACTTAAAGTGTCCGTACCTCATTCAGAAAGTAGTCTTTGGCACATCGGAGTCTTTAACTCACAACTAATAGTAGCCTGATCTCTAATCTATATTTGAAAAAACTGTAGCCCCTTTCAGCTGATCGAACAGATCATCAATCCATGGCAATGGATAATTATTCTTTATAGTCACCTTATTGATATGTCTATAATTGATACACATTCTCATAGTTTCGTCTTTCATTTTCACAAACAAAATTGGTGCACCCCAAGGAGAGATACTTGGTCGCGCAAAACCTCTATCTATCAACTCTTGCAACTGAGCTTTCAATTCTTTTAATTCAGTAGGTGCCATTCTGTACAGAGCTATCGATATTGGAGTCATCCCCAGTACTAACTCAATACCAAACTCTACCTCTCGAATAGGTGGCAAACCTGGCAATTCTTCAAGAAACACATCCAGATACTCGCACACAATTGGTACTAATTTAATCTTCTTCTTTCGGTCACTTTAAAGTCAAGCACATAAGCAAAATAAGCTTCGCAACCTTTTCTTACATATTTCTGAGCTAACATCAAAGAAATCACTGCCAGTAAACCATTCAGATCATTATATTCAATCTAAATAATCTCATCATTCTGGCACCGTAAATCAATAGTCTTTCTTTTGCAATTTACAACAGTATCATGCAAAGTCAACCAGTCCATACCTAGAATTATGTCGAACTAATCAAATGACAACAACATCAAATTAGCCGGAAAGCACGAATCTTGATTCATCAAGGGATAATTCTTACACACTTTATCAACCATAACACACCATCCCAAGGGGTTCGATACTTTAATCACAAACTCAGTAGACTCAACAGGCAAAGTCTTACTGAATACTAAATTCTCAGACACATAAGAATGAGTCGAACCAGGATCAATCAATGCAATTACACTAGTATCATAGGGAGTGAATGTACCAGTAATAACATCTGGGGATGAAGATTCCTCACGTGCGTGTATAGCATAAGCTCTAGCAGGTGCATGAGCCTCAGACCTAAATGCTGTGTACAACCCCTTACCCATATCCAAGGCCGAAACAGGGTACGAGGCATTACCAGACTTAACCATACACATAGACGAAAACTGAGCCATAAAATTTCATTTAATTCAAAACTTTTCGAACACATGCATAGACCATATTTAAAGACATATAACGTGGCATAAATGAGCACTTACACATCCATAATCATGCAATAACATGTCATTCACTTTAAACATATTTGCTTACCATCCTGTATTAATATACATTCTTATATTAACTAGAACTAGACATGCCAAATCTTATTCTCATTTTATACCATCATAATGTAGTTACCAATTTGTCCATTAAACATACATATTCAAGGCAACATTACTTATTTCCATTTAATTCATGATCCACTGGCCTGCATTTAACTTACCTGATATATTACGAATCATGCATAATAAACAAAGTTAACTATCATCACATCGAAACATAGGACATGACATGATTAATTAAACGTATAAACCATAATGGATAAGACCACATCTCATGATCATATACGATAACTCAATGCAGACTGATACGTATGGTCAAAGTCATAATAATAATACATATCACAAACCAACTTCCTATACATGCCACTCACTTGATATTTCTAATATTTGAATTAATTCTCCCAAAAATGATAGTTTGATAGTGTGATTTTGCCTTCGACAATCTCCAACCCCAAGCTGACCTGCCAATACTAAAGAAATGGAGAGGATGGGTAAGCTTTACGCTTAGTAAGTCCATATGAAATTAATAAGCAAAAACTAACATGCTTTTCTAGATAAAACACTATAATTGTACAATTACACATGTTCAGGTTAAGCTGTTTTATCGAGTTATAGTTACTAAATCATTCATATCTGGAGCTAAAAAACTCAAAATATAGTTTCGTTAATTTTCCTTGAAACTAGACTCATATACCTTTCTTCCATAAAGTTTCCAGAATTTTTGGTTTAACCAATTAGTACAGTTTATTCATTAAAATTTCCCCTGTTTCACTATCCATGTTTCTTTTATATTAGACTCATTAATATTTAATTGCATAATTTTTTTTAAATTTAATTCAACTTACACAATTTTTGGTGAATTTTCAAAGTCACGCAACTGCTGCTGTCCAACACTGTTTTACTACTAAAATTCACTCTTACATAATTTCACTTAATCCATTTTGTCTTATCGAAGTTCACTCAAATATCGAGCACATTGCTCATAATTTTCATAAACATATACGTGCACTTATTCATCATATAATTATGTTCACATGTATTTTTATTTAATTGATTTTCCCATTGAACTCTTCGAAATAATAACTGATACTCAGTTGCCTGTACATATTTTCACACTTGTAGACAAGGCTATCTGGTACGCATAGTAGCCTGCACTTAGTACTACACATGTGACCAATTATCTGGTACACGTAGTAGCCTGCACTTAGTATTACACACGTGATCGAAGTTATCGAGTACGCGTAGTAGCCTGCACTTAGTACTACACATGCGACCAATTATCCGGTACACGTAGTAGCCTGCACTTAGTACTACACACCTGACCTCACAATAGATCATTTCGTTTCTATTCCTAAGGCTCAACTGGGAAATTCCTCACTTTATAACATGTTACAAATTTATTCATAATCCTTTTTCAATTTGCAATTTACAACAAATAATCATTCTATAGGCAGCCACATTTCATATGATGGCAAAATATAATAAAATAAAAAGAATCGATAAATTATTTACGTACAAACTTGTCGAAATCTCATTAGGTACAACCCATGTAATAGTAATTTAACATTCAATTCATGTAACAATAATTTGCCATTCAATTTCACATGACACAACAAGCATCACATTTTCCATATTATACACACCATCCATAAACTTCTCCTAAACATATTAAATTATACAATTTATGCCATAACAATAGAAAATTACAATTCAAGAATGGTATTGCATTATTATTAACACGCGAACTAACCTCATGTAACATCCCGAAATAGGGCTTAGTCAGAATAGTGGTTTCGAGACCACAAATCTGACATCAAAATATTTATTTTATGATTATTATGAGGCCTAGAATATGAATATATGCGTGTATTAAAGTTTCATGAAGAAATTCTAAGTATAAGATGTCTAATTGGAAATTAGGGACTAAATTGAATAAATTGTAAAACTTGATTTCTAGAATAAATTTGTAAGAAATTACTTTAGATTATGAATTAGAAGGTCTTGGAGAGCAATTTGCCCAAATTCTAAATTTTTGGACAAAAATGGGCTTGCATGGATGAAATTTTAAAAAAAGGGCATAAGGGCATTTTGGTCATTTGTCATTTTAATGAATTAAAATGGGAAAAATCAAGCCAAAATCAGCCATTTTCTCCTTCATCGAGCCAAAAATTTGGAGTTCTCCATAGCTAGGGTTTCAAGCTTTCCAAGCACAATAGTAAGTGCTCCCTAGCCTCGTTTTTCATGCTATTTGTATTTTTGAAATCCCGGTAGCTAGCTCTCTCCATTTCTACCCATATTTCATGCTAGGGTTCATGTTTAAAAATTTACCCATGCATGAGTTGCTTGTGTTTTGATGGATTATGGAGGAATATGAAAGATGAATGTGTATTAAACATCTTTTCCTAGTTGATTTTCATGTAAAACCTTTATAGGGACTATTTTGCAAAATATGTAAATGTGTGGTAGAAATGAGAAAATAATGGATAATGTGGGCTACTGTAAGAAGGAAAAGTGTTCAGCTAGGCTTGGGTAAGATAAAAAGTGCATGTGTTTCATTATACGAGCCTAGGGACTAAATCGTAAAAATGTGAAGGGTTAGGGGCAAAATGGTCATTTGGACCAGGGGTAGATATTAAACTTGAAATGTATAATGTGGGGTTTTAATGAGTTAATTTTGCTATTATAAACCCCGAGGAAAAAATTTCGGAGGTCGATCGTGGTAAACGCAAGGTTTTAGAATAACTGAAACATATCTCTGAAACGAATACCAGGTAAGTTCGAATAACTTAAAGTAAACCCCTAATATGCATAATTGTATGAATTATGAATACATGATGAATGCATTTATTATTGGTATGAAATATCATAGAAATGCATATTTAATGATAGCATGTGAAAAATGTCTCGGTTGAGGTTAAAAAGGGAATTCGATGGATAAACCATGATTTACAAGCGAATTGAGATCCTGCATGTGTGTGACAGCCCTAAATTGACCCTAGTCGGAAAGCGGTTTCGGGACCGCTAAACCGAATCACCGAAGTATTTGAATATGATATTTATTGTCTAAAATGTGTGAATATGAATGTGTGAAAGTTTTAAGCTTCGATTTAGTCGATTGCATGTGAATTCAGCTAATAGGACTTATGTGTGACACTTTTAAAATGTGACAGGTTAATCTATAAGGATCAATTAATGCATGTTATAGGAATGATGGGTTTGCATGTCAAATTTCCAATTATAATGAGTAGTGGCCGGCCATGGATGGGTCATTGATGATAATATGAATTTTCTATTAGCATTATTAGTTTAGAAAATAAAATAGTGAATTAAGAATGATAAAACATGAGGTGAGTGGGAGGAGAAACCAAAGTTGTCTCACCCTTACCCCCCATTGCCGTGACTAGAGAAAGAGGAGGAAGAAAAATCTTTAGGGAAGAAATTCGGCCAAGGTGGATAGCAAGAGGAAAGTAAGTTCAATGCCATTCTTGAAAAAAAAACTTATGCACCATTTGGATGATTAGTTAAATTCTACCTATTTTATGGTTTGAAGATAGGTTTTGTATGAGTTAAGTTTCGGCTAAGGTGGATTTGTGTTGATGTCATTAGCATGCTAAGTGTGAAGCTTTGTAATGATACATGTGATGGTGGATTGATGATTCTTGGATTTCTTTTTAGAATTTGTGAGTTAGTCATTAAGTTCTTTGCTTAACCCATGGCAAAATTTGAAACGGTGTGGTAGCTAGAGCATTCGGCCATGGTAGAAAATGGAAGAGATATATGGTTGTTGTTTCGTGTTAAATTTTGATGAACGATGGTAGATGAGTGTTTGAACTATACAAATAATCATATGTGAGCATTGGGTGCTAAGGGTAAAGAATCGGCTACCTTATTATGTGCCAAGACCGAATGTGAATTTGGTTATGTTTGAGTAATTTATGTGCTTAAAATTGATGTAGTATAAATTATCATGTCCTTGCCGAATATATATTTGATCAAAGAGGAGTTTGTTATTGAATATTGGTTCGGCTACTAAGCTAGGAAATAATTGTTGGAAACATGGTATCTAAGCACTTATGTAGATATATATATATGGCACTTTAAGTAAAACTGTTCATTTGATAAAGTTGGCTAATAGTTCAAGTAAGGATTACTCTATTTGAGAATGTACATGAATTGAGGGTTGATGTTTAAGTGAGGTAAGTATAGGTATATTCGGCTTGTAGTTTTATAAATGTGATATGAGTGTTTTGTTTTGTAAATGAGTAGTATGTTAAGAATGGTTCTAAAATATATATGGATGCCATGTGATTGTGTTTGATTGGGAAGCAAATTGTTTGATTTAGCTCAAGAGCTTAGAGGATCAAAGTTCGATAAGGGAAAGGAAAAAGTGATCGAATAGTCGTTGAAGTCGCTCGACAACATCCGAGGTAAGTTTTCGAGTAATGGAACTTAGATTATGATTCGATTAGATCATTTTATATAGCGAATCAAAACCATGCTCTTTGTATGTGGCTATTGAGCCGAAAATGGTAATGGTAGATAAGTGCCTTGTGTTTGAGTCCTAGTAATGGAAACGAAATAAAAATGTGTTATGATTTGTGGACATATGCGCATGATTATTTGGATGATAACCGACTAAGATCCGAAGGCATTCATGCGAGTTGCTATATCCGGGCTATGTCCCGAAGGCATTTATGCTAGTGATTATATCCGGGCTAAGACCCGAAGGCATTTGTGCGAGTTGCTATATTCGGGCTAAGACCCGAAGGCATTTGTGCGAGTTGTTATATCCGGCTAAATCCCGAAGATACTTGGGTTTGGAAGTGAGCGATCTTGCTGTAATAATTTCAATTAATACGCTCATAAAATTCCAAACGATAAGGTATGTTTCGTATATGCATCGGAAAGTTTGATTCGTTTTAAATAGTATTCGTTCAATTAATTAACGAATTTTTGGCCTTTAGTTAGGTTTGATACCTTGTGTATGAATATATTGATTGAAGCGTGAAGTAAGTATAATTATGAGAATGTGCATTTATGAAGTTATTCATTTAGCCATATGAATGTTATACCTTAGCCGAATTAATTTCATTATTCAAAACTTACTAAGCATTAAATGCTTATTCCGTTTCTTTGATTCTCTATTTTATAGATTTTGGTTCGTCAGCTATCGGACTCGGGATTGTCAAATTCGAAGTCGTCCACACTATCAAAGCCCTTTTGGTACTCTTTTAGTTGAACTCTGAAAATGGCATGTATAGGACTGCCCTTTTGTTGTTGGTCATGTACCTTTTGGTATTGTATAAATTTGGATAGCCATGCGAAAATGGCTTATATATCTTGAGCATAGCATTATAACCATTTTGTATATTGTTCATTGAGTGGTATGGAAATGCTTGGTAACGATTAGCCATTGGAATGGTTAATCACGATCATTTTAGTGCCATGTACGACAAATGGCTAGTTGATCCATGGAAAATCATGAAATAGGTATAGTCTACCTTAAAAACAAATGCTGATAGCAGCAGTGATGTGAATTTCAAAAATCACTAAAAATAGTAGAAATGGAATTAAATAGCGAATAAATTATGTAATCGAACCTTGATTAGTCTACTTTCATATGGAAGAAACGAAATGATCATATGAGCCATATTTTAGGGGATGTTTAAGTTTTCGTGAAACAGGGCCAGAGCGATTTTCAGATCCCCTTTTCTGACTTTGGAAATTCACTATAAATTAACCAGAGATAATTAGAAGTCATTCCTTATATGTACAAATTTCTACTCGAGTCTAGTTTCATTAGAAACAAATGGCATAAGTATTGAAGCCCTGTACAAGGAGATATCTAAGTCACAATGCATGAAGTTCAGAGTAGTCGAACCCTGTAACAGGGGAGATTTTAACTAATAAACTGTACTAATTGGCCTGACAAAAAATTCTAGAAAAGAATTTGTAGACGGATATATGAGTCTAGTTTTATGGAAAATTTATGGAATTAGTTTTTGAGTTTTGTAACTCGAGATATGATTTTTAAAGTGACTGTGATGTAGTTAACCAGCTTGTCTGGAAATTTTAAAATGAACTGTGTATAAATAAGTGAATTAAGTCTGTTAACACCTCGTGTTCGACTCCGGCAACGGTCTCGGGTACGGGGTGTTACAATGTGTTACAGAAAGGATTTAGCCCGGATGGGTAACCCATGATCTCAATTATGAAAAGGATCTAGCTCGGACGGGTGTTCCATGAATGATCAAGCCTCTCGAAGAATATATGTTCATTACGGATTTAGCTCATACGGGTAATCCGATTAGGGTATGAATTTAGCCTGGACTGGTAATTCAGATTCAAACTCATTAAGGGTGTTTGTCTCTATAAGGGATTTAGCCTGGATTGGTAATCTCGACATCATCCTATGAGTTCATGATATGTAGGATTTAGCCTGGACTGGAAATCCTGCCATGAGATGTGAGGTTCACGGGAGTGCAATATGTGAAATGATCATTCATAAGAATTGACGGATAATGGGTATTCCATTGGGATTTCCTAGAAACTCAACGGGATTAATATGATGTATGTCAATAAGATGATGAATGATGAGCTCAACTCCATAAATTACATGATGCTTTGTTATGTGACTAACTCAATAATTGAGTGCATGTGATAGGAAATCACTTCATAACTGATGATTTCATGATTTAAGTGTGGAGGTATGCTAACTACTCGGTAAGTTTACTTTCTAGTTATTCGAGGTTACTAAGCATGAAAATGCTTACCCCCTCTCTTTTCCCTATTTTACAGAGCTCGAGGACTCATAAGGATTGGAAGACGGTTAGAGAAGCAACACACTATCAACTAGTCAAGCTTTCGTATAAAGACACTTCTATTTTGTTAATGGCATGTATAGGGCTTTGAGTATTTTGTCATATGTTTCATTTAATTTCCAAATGAAGGCATGTAAAGATGTATTCATCTTTTTGTATAAGGCCATGGAAATGGGCATATTTGGAAGTAGGCTATGACCTGCCTTTATATAAATGTTTATGTTCTTATATGATGGGTTGCTACAATTAGCAATGAGTTCAAAAACGAGCCAAAATTTGAATGTGCTACAATAACATAAGAACTCATAAATACTAGATGGGAAATAACCTTTTTGTATGAAACCAATGATATGAGGTTTCCATACAACTAACTTCATCAAGATCATTTACAAGTGTATAATCATGTTTTACTTTGAATTTGGTATCTATTAAGAAGAAGAAGTAGAAAAGGGTGACTAAAGGCTTGGAAAATAGCCTATTAAGGTCCACATGGTTAGAGACACGGACGTGTGTCTAGGCCGTGTGTGACACATAGCCCATCCCCATGGGCATGTGGTATGACCGTGTGTCCCCTGCACTTAAAACTTTAAGTAAAATTAGCACACGGGTAGGACACACGGGTGTGTGTCTGGGCCGTGTTAATTTAACAGAATGCTCAAGTTTTGGACATAGGGTGAGCCCACAGGCGTGTGCCTTGGCCGTACCTAAAAGTCAATGTTGCCCACGGGTTAAAGGCATGGACGTGCCCTAGACCACACGAGCATGGATGACCACATGGCCCATCATACACGGGCGTGTGACACTTCTAAATAAGGAAATTTTCTAAAGTTATTAAATGTTCCCAGTCCTATCCTAAACTAAACCTGGTGAGTCGATTCAGTATGTTTTAAATGTAAAGGTTTAGTAATACCTCGAATCCTATCCTGATAACTGATACGGGTGAAGGGTGTTACATTTATTGGTATCAGAGCTACGGTTTAGTTAGTTCTAGGACTACCGTAGAGGATGTTAAAGTTCGCTATACATGCCATTATTTGAATGTTGATAGTGTGAAGTCTCCTAATTGCTTAAATTGTTTTGAATATAGTAAATGTCTTCCAATCAAGCACAAGATGAGTCCGAGGGAGCCGAGAGCCATGCTCCAGCTTCTGTACAACGAGCTGTATCTAGTAGTAGTAGAAGGCTGATGTCAGAAGGCCGAGAAGAGGCCTGACCTGCCTTCTTTAATATGATGGATGAATGGTTTGGGGATTATCTGAGAAATCGCCTCAATATACCAAGACCTCCCTCGCCCCATAACCAACCTGATGAGGATGTGCCACGAGGTATGGCACCAGTGACAATCGGTAAAGCCTTAGTAGATAAGCGTAGAAAGTATGAGGTTGAGGAATTCAGAGCGAAAGCTGATGATGACACTGAAAGAGCTGAGTTTTGGCTCGAGAACACTACATAGGTGCTAGATGATTTGTCATGCACACCCGAGGAATGTTTGAAGTGTGATGTGTCCCTTTTGAAGGACACTGCATACAATTGGTGGAAGACCGTATCCTCAGTAGTGCCGAAGGAAAATATTACTTGGGATTTCTTCCAAGTAGAGTTTAGGAAGAAATATATTAGCCAACGGTTTTTGGACTCGAAGCGAAAGGAGTTCTTGGAACTCAAACAAGGGAACAAGACTGTAGCGGACTACGAGAAAGAGTTCGTACGATTAAGTCAGTACGCAACTGAATAGGTCCAAACTGAATCAGAAATGTGTAAACGCTTCGAGGAAGGCCTAAATGAGGACATCAAATTGTTGATTGGGATCTTAAAAATACGGGAGTTTGCCACATTGGCTGATCGAGCCAAGAAGGCCGAGAAACTTAATAATGAAAGAAAACAAGCTAAGAGAGAGGCTCGAGTTGCGAGCAAGAGGTCTAGCGGTAAAACACTCTCGTTCTCCACGAAGAAAGTCAAGAGCCAACATGAACACTCCACTTCGTCAGTGGGTATTCTGGTAGATCAAGAAGCTCTAAGCGACGATGTCAAAAATCTTCCTCTCCGATGGTGACTAGTGTGGGGAGTGTAGATGATCAAAAATTGAAGGGTAAGAGCTGCAACAAATTTCACTTCAGAGAGTGTCGAATGAAAAGTGGTGCATTTTTTAGATGTGGTTCTCTTGATCATTTTCTCAGAGACTACCCAGAATGAACAAAAAAAGAAGTGGAAATAGCCCCGAAGTCGAGTGCTCCCATTCCACGGGATAGACCTCCGAGATACCCTGGGAGTGCTAGTGGCAGTCGAGTTGTGACTAAAGATGTTGCAGAATTAGAAGTTCGAGCCCCAGTAAGAACGTATGCGATACGTGCTCGAGAGGATGCCTCTGCTCCCGATGTTATTATGGGTACTTTTTCTCTTTTTAATACAAGTGTTGTTGCTTTAATTGACCCGGGGTCAACGCATTCATATATCTGTATGAGATTTGTGTCTAGTATGAACATACCTGTTGAACCTACAGAATTCATCATTAGAGTGTCGAACCCACTAGGCAGATCTATCCTAGTTGATAAAGTTTGTAAGAATTGTCCTTTGACGATTCAAGGTCATTGTTTTTCGGCTAACCTTATGTTGTTACTATTTGATGAATTTGATGTAATACTTCATATGGATTGGTTAGCCTTTCATGATGTAACTGTGAATTGTGGTAGCAAGTATATTAAGTTAAAATGCCTAGATAGTAAGATTCTACGGGTCAAATCAAGAGAATTGGGTTCGTCGCCAGTTGTAATTACGACAATGGTTGCTTAGAGATATATGAGGAAAGGATACGAAGCTTACCTTGCATTTTTGATGAATGCTAAGGAAACTGAATTGAAGATTGTGTCTGTACCGATAGTTTGTGAGTACCCAGATGTGTTTCCAAAGAAATTACCTGGGTTACCTCCTGAAAGAGAGATAGAGTTTGGTATTGAATTGGTGCCAGATACGACTTCCATTTCTATTGCCCCATACAGAATGGCACTTACCGAGATGAAGGAGTTAAAAGCACAGTTGCAAGAGTTGACGGATAAAGGATCTGCTGGGCCAAGTTTTTTACCTTGGGGTGCCCCTATGTTGTTCGTAAAGAAGAAAGATGGTTCGATGAGCCTATGTATCGACTATCGGCAACTGAACAAGGTGACTATCAAGAATAAGTATCCTTTGCCAAGGATCGATGATTTGTTTGACCAGTTGAGAGGAGCCACTGTATTCTCTAAGATAGACTTGAGGTCTGGCTATTATCAGCTGCAAGTTAAAGACTCGGATGTACCCAAGATAGCTTTCAGAATGAGGTATGGCCATTATGAATTTCTTGTCATGCCATTTGGGTTGACGAATGCACCAGCTATGTTCATGGATATAATCAATATGATCTTTCGGCCATATTTGGATAAGTTTGTCATTGTGTTTATTAGCGACATTTTGATTTACTCTAAAGATAAAACAGAGCATGCGAAACATTTGAGAATTGTGTTGCAGACCTTTCGGGAAAAGCAACTGTATGCTAAGTTTAGCAAGAGTGAGTTTTGGCTCTAGGAAGTTAGATTTTTGGGTCATATAGTTTTGGGTGAAGGCATCCGAGTTGATCCAAGTAAGATTTCTGCAATTGTTGAATGGAAATTGCTTAAGAATGTAATTGAGGTTAGAAGCTTTTTGGGCTCAGTTGATTACTATCGATGGTTTGTAAAAGGATTTTCTATGATAGCGACTTCGATGATGAAGCTGCTACAGAAAGATGTTAAGTTTGATTAGACAGAGAGGTGTCAGCGAAGTTTTGAGAAGTTAATGACATTGCTGACCAAAGCTCCTGTTTTAGTGCTACCTGAACCGGGAAAGGAATTTGTGGTCTACAGTGATGCATCCTTAAATAGATTGGGTTGTGTGCTTATGCAAGATGGCAAGGTGATAGCCTATGCTTCTCGGCAATTGAAGCCCCATGAGAAGAATTTTTTGACCCATGACCTAGAGCTAGCTGCTATTGTTTTCGCCTTAAAAATTTGGAGGCATTATTTGTATGGCGAGACTTGCCGTATATTCACAGACCACAAGAATTAACTTTGAGACAAAGGAGATGGTTAGAATTAATTAAGGATTATGATCTGAATATCGACTATCACCCAAGAAAGGCGAACATGGTCGTCGATGCATTGAGTAGAAAATCCTTGTATGCCTTGAGAGCTATGGATGCTCGTTTGACATTGCTTGCTGATGGTTCAGTTTTGGCTGAGCTGGAGGCTAGGCTAACATTTTTGTAGGAAATTCATGATGTTCAGTTTAATAATGATGACTTGCAAGCAAAAGGAGCTCAATGTGAGTCTGGTGTTGAGTCAGATTTTTGAATAAGTCCTGACGGATGTTTGATGTTCAGATATAAGGTTTGTGTACCCAAAGACAATGAACTTATTCGAAAGATTTTGGTAGAAGCACATAACAGTCGTTTGTCTGTTCACCTAGGAAGTACTAAGATGTACAAAGATTTAAAGAAGATGTACTGATGGAGCGGTATGAAAATAGATGTTTCCGAATTTGTATCGAAATGCCTAGTATGTCAGCAAATTAAAGCTGAACATCAAGTGCATTCAAGTTTGTTACAGCCTGTAATGGTCCCCAAATGGAAGCAGGACAAAGTTACTAAGGATTTTGTGACAGGATTGCCATTAACTCCGAAAAAGAAAGATGCCATATGGGTTGTAGTGGATAAGTCAACGAAGTCAGCTCACTTTCTCCCGGTAAGGACAGATTATTCCCTTGATAGATTGGTTGATTTGTACATTTCTGAGATTGTAAGATTACACGGAGTACCACTGTCGATTATATCGGATAGAGATCCAAGGTTCACTTCGAGATTTTGGAAGAAGTTGCAAGGAGCCTTGGGTACAAAGTTGAGCTTTAGCACAGCTTTTCACCCTCAGACCGATGGTCAGTTTGAGTGGATGATTTAGATTCTCAAGGACATGTTACGTTGTTGCATCCTCGAATTTCAGGGTAGCTGGGAAAAATTCCTACCATTGGTAGAATTTGCCTACAACAATAATTTCCAAACAAGTTTGAAGATGGCGCCTTATGACGCCTTGTATGGTAGGAAGTGTCGAACTCCATTGTACTGGATAGAACTCAAAGAAAATCAGATTCATGGAGTTGATCTGATTAAAGAAACTGAAGAAAAAGTTAAAGTGATAAGGGGTTGTTTAAAAGCGGCATCAGATAGGAAAAAGTCTTATGCTGATCTGAAAAGAAAGGAAATTAAATTTCAATTTGGAGATAGAGTAGTCTTGAAAGTACCTCCATGGAAAAAGGTATTGAGATTTGGTCGAAAAGGTAAACTAAGTCCACGATTTATCGGACCGTACAAAATTACCGAAAGAGTTGGACCGTTAGCCTATTGTTTGGTATTGCCACCCGAAATGGAAAAGATTCATGACGTGCTCCATGTATCCATGTTAAGGAGATACCAACCAGACCCCTCTCATGTAATTTTGCTGACTGAGATTGAAATTTGACCAGACATGACTTATGGAGAGGAATCGGTTAATATATTGGCTCGCGAGGTTAAACAGTTGAGAAATAAAGATGTGGCTCTTGTAAAAGTTTTATGGCATCGACATGGTGTTGAAGAAGCTACATGGGAGTCGGAAGAAACCATGAGAAGCCAATATCCGAATATATTTTTTGGTAAGACTTTCGAGGATGAAAGTCCCTAAAGGGGAGAAATGTAACATCTCGAAATAGGGCTTAGTCGGAATAGTGGTTTCGGGACCAAAATCCCGACATCAAAATATTTATTTTATGATTATTATGAGGCCTAGAATATGAATATATTCATGTGTTAAAGTTTCATGAAGAAATTCTAAGTATAAGATGTCCAATTGGAAATTAGGGACTAAATTGAATAAATTGCAAAACTTGATTTCTAGAAGCAATTTGTATGAAATTGCTTTAGATTATGAATTATATGGTCTTGGAGAGCAATTTTCCCAAATTCTAAATTTTTGGACAAAAATGGGCTTGCATGGATGAAATTTTAAAGAAAGGGCATAAGGGCATTTTGGTCATTTGTCATTTTAATGAATTAAAATGGGAAAAATCAAGCCAAAATCAGCCATTTTCTCCTTCATCGAGCCAAAAATTTGGGGTTCTCCATAGCTAGGGTTTCAAGCTTTCCAAGGTCAATAGTAAGTGCTCCCAAGCCTCGTTTTTCATGCTATTTGTATTTTTGAAATCCCGATAGCTTGCTTTCTCCATTTCTACCCATATTTCATGCTAGGGTTCATGTTTAAAAATTTACCCATGCATGAGTTGCTTGTATTTTGATGGATTATGGAGGAATATGAAAGATGAATGTGTATTAAACATATTTTCCTAGTTGATTTTCATGAAAAACCTTTATAGGGACTATTTTGCAAAAGATGTAAATGTGCGGTAGAAATGAGAAAATAATGGATAATGTGGGCTACTGTAAGAAGGAAAAGTGTTCAGCTAGGCTTGGGTAAGATAAAAAGTGCATGTGTTTCATTATACGAGCCTAGGGACTAAATCGTAAAAATGTGAAGGGTTAGGGGCAAAATGGTCATTTGGACCAGGGGTAGATATTAAACTTGAAATGTATAATGTGGGGTATTAATGAGTTAATTTTTTCTATTATAGACCCCAAGGAACAAATTTCGGAGGTCGATCGTGGTAAACGCAAGGTTTCGGAATAACCGAAACATATCTCTAAAACGAATACCAGGTAAGTTCGGATAACTTAATGTAAACCCCTAATATGCATAATTGTATGAATTATGAATGCATGATGATTGCATTTTATTATTGGTATGAAATATCATAGAAATGCATATTTAATGATAGCATGTGAAAAATGTCTCGGTTGAGGTTAAAAAGGAATTCGATGGATAAACCATGTTTTACAAGTGAATTGAGATCTTGCATGTGTTGCAAAAAAGATTTAGCTCGGACGGGTAATCCGTGATCTCAATTATGAAAAGGATCTAGCTCGGAGGGGTGTTCCTTGAATGATCAAGCCTCCCGAAGAATATGTGTGCATTATGGATTTAGCTTGGACGGGTAATCCGATTAGGGTCTGAATTTAGCCTGGACTGGTAATTCAGATCCGAGCTCATTAAGGGTGTTTGTCGCTATAAGGGATTTAGCCTGGATTGGTAACCCCGACATCATCCTACGAGTTCATAATATGGGGGATTTAGCCTGGACTGGTAATCCTGCCATGAGATGTGAGGTTCGCGGGAGTGCATATATGTGAAATGATCATTCGTAAGAATTAACAGATAATGGGTATTCCATCGAGATTTCCTAGAAACTCAACGGGATTAATATGATGTATGTCAATAAGATGATGAATGATGAGCTCATCTATATACATTACATGATGCTTTGTTATGTGACTAACTCATTAATTGAGTGCATGTGATAGGAAATCACTTCATAATTGATGATTTCATGATTTAAGTGTGGATGTATGCTAATTACTCTGTAAGTTTACTTTCCGGTTATTCGAGCTTACTAAACATGAAACTACTTACCCCCTCTCCTTTCCCTATTTTACAAAGCTCGAGGACTCATAAGGATTGGGAGACGGTTGGAGAAGCAACACACTATCAACTAGTCAAGCTTTGGTATAAAGACACTTCTATTTTGTTAATGGCATGTATAGGGCTTTGAGTATTTTGTCATATGTGTCATTGAATTGCCAAATGAAGGCATGTAAAGATGAATTCATCTTTTCATATTTGGAAGTAGGCTATGACCTGCCTTTATATACATGTTTATGTTCTTATATGATGGGTTGCTACAATTGGCAATGAGTTCAAAAACGAGCCAAATTTTGAATGTGCTACAATAACATAAGAACCCATAAATACTAGATGGGAAATAACCTTTTTGTATGAAACCAATGATATGAGGTTTCCATACAACTAACTTCATCAAGATCATTTACAAGTGTATAATCATGTTTTACTTTGAATTTGGTACCTATTAAGAAGAAGAAGTAGAAAAGGGTGACTAAAGGCTTGGAAAATAGCCTATTAAGGTCCACATGGTTAGACACACGGCCCATCCCCATGGACGTATGGTGTGACCGTGTGTCCGCTGCACCTAAAACTTTAAGTCAAATTAGCACACGAGTAGGACACACAGGCGTGTGTCTGGGCCGTGTTAATTTAACAAAATGCTCAAGTTTTGGACACGGGGTGAGCCCATGGGCGTGTGCCTTGGCCGTACCTAAAAGTCAATGTTGCCCATGGGTTAAAGGCATGGACGTGCCCTAGGCCACACGGGCGTGGATGACCACACGGACCATCATACACGGGCGTGTGACACTTCTAAATAAGGAAATTTTCTAATGTTATTAAATGTTCCCGGTCCTATCCCGAACTATCTTTATGTATATTTAGGGCCTTGAAGTCCCATTTAAGGGACAGGATGTGAATGTCTGAAAGTTTCAAATCTGAGCTAGACCTGGTGAGTCGATTCAGTATGTTTTAAATGTAAAGTTCCGGTAATACCTTGAATCCTATCCTGATAACGGATACGGGTGAAGGGTGTTACATCTCGTATAAGAAAATGGCCATTTTTACCATTTTGTCCACAACTTGGTATTTTACCGATTTTAGCCCAAATTTCAATTTTCCTTTCTCTATCATTACAAACATAGCCTAATTAGGACTCACATTATTCAAATTGACCCAAAATCATATTTTGGAAAAATTACAATTTTGCCCCTAAACTTTGTCAAAATTACATTTTTGCCCCTAGTCTCGTAAATTAAACTTCATCCTATTTTCTTATGTTTTATGACATGCTGGTCATTTTTCCCTTCTATAGCAACCTAAAATTCACACTCTAACATGTACTTATGAACATTAGGTATTTTTACCGATTATGTCGTTTTACTCGTTTTCACGTAAAATTGCTTCGTAAAAGTTGTTTAACACAATTTCAAGCTTCATATTATACCATAAAACATCAAAATAAACACATTTCACCTATGGTTATTTTTCCAAATATAAACTGTAGGTTAAATTATTGCTAGAATAAGGTTAACCAAGTTACCGGGATTTCAAAAATGTAAAGAACTTTAAAAACGAGGCTAAGGAGCAGTTACAATCGAGCTTGGGAGTTTGAAGAAACCTTAAGCATGGCTATTTCTGGTAGAAATGGTTGAATGAAGAAGATGGTAGCTAATTTGGCTTATTTCCCTTTTTAATTCTTTTAATTATTAGTTTACCAAAATACCCCTAATTTAAAAATATTTTATTACACCCATTTCATGTCTATTTTTGTCCAAAAATTAAAAAATGGTCTAATTACCATTTAAGGATCCTCAATTTAAAATTTCATAACAATTGGACACCTCTAGTATGTAGAACTCAACTTTTGCACCTTTTACGATTTAGTCCTTTTAACTAAATTAAGTGCCCGAATGTCAAAATTTTCGAAAGAAATTTTCATGAAATTATTTTGTGAAATTATAGACCATAAAAATATAATAAAAAAAATTCATTTTTGAATTTTTGGTCCCGAAACCACTGATCCGAATAGGCCCAAAATCAGGGTGTTACATGCTGTATCTGTAGTCCCTCTCTGACTGCTACTCATAGTACCCATATTTTTGGGTGGTCTACCTCGAGCTGCAGTGTTACTCGATCTTGTACTCTATATTGGATTTTGTTCAGCTAACTCAGGGCATTCATGAACAAAATGATCCGTTGATCCACATATAAAATAGGCCCGATCATGCAATCTACAACTGCCAGGATGTCATTTACCACAATGTTTACACTCGGGTTGATTTGATCTAACATTACCAACACTAGCTACTAAGGTAGCTCTCGAGCTCACAAGTGGTCCATCTCGATCTCGTCTAGAATAACCAGGTGTAGCCTTAGAATGGCTAAAATCATCTTGAAACTTCTTTGATGCCGACTGAAATGACTTATTCGACGGTCTCTTATGTGAATCTCTAGCTTCAAAGTTAGTTTTTATTTTCTCTTTCCCGAGTCTTCGGCTTTGCAGGCTCGCTCAACTAGGCCTACAAACTCTTTTATTTCGAGTATGCCAACCAGCAGTTTAGTGTCTTCATTCAACCCATCTTCAAATCTTTTACACATTATGGCATCGGTCGAAGCATACTCTCGGGCATACCGAATATGTCTCTTGAATTTCCATTCATATTCTATCACGATCAGCCGACCCTATTTCAACTCTAGAAATTCTTTGTGCTTCTGATCAGTAAATCTCTGGCTGATGCATTTCTTACAGAACTCATTCTGAAAGAAGTTCGAAGTCACCCGTTCCTTCAGAACCACTGATACTAGTGTATTCCACCAGTGATATGCGGTGTCTCATAACAAATATATTGCACATTTAAAACACTCTTCATGTGTACAAGATAGTTTATCAAACATGCGGATAGTATTATCAAGCCAGAATTTAGCTCGCTCAGCATCATCATCATCAGTAGCTCTGAATTCTTCAGCCTTGTGTTTTATGATTTTATCAACATGAGGCTTATGTAATCTCAACGGATCACTCATTTGAGGCATAGCAGGTATCGGAGAAGGATTAATCGGGGGTGGAGGTTGTTGTACAGCCAGATTCGTCCGGATATACTGAGTAAACTAGTCTTACATCATTTGATAAAAGACTTTCTTAGCCTCTCCCTCTTGATTACTTGAGGTTAGTTGAGAAACAACCGGGCTGTCCCTTGCGCGGGAGCAGGCACTATACTCTCGACATCAACAGCTACAGCTCTGTAGGGATCCATTTACTATATGAAAACACATTTTCAAATGTCAGAAGTCATCACACTATTGGAGTATATAATATGCCATGTATAGTTATCCTAGAATTGACTAAACCGTAGCTCTGATACCAATCAAATGTAACACCCCCTAACCCGTATCCATCACCAGAGTGGGGTTATGAGGCATTACCAAACCGTACACAGCTGAAGTAAGATAATACAATTTCAATTATACAAATCAAATGTGTTTTTCCTTTAACATCCAAATAATTAAAAATTATAAAATCGATTATTATATGATAATTTCAGGCACATATCTTAAGACATTAGATACATATATCAAATACACGTTAACATACCACTTTAAATTAATAAATAACAAAGATATTTTTAATACAATATATAATTCACATTTTAGTATACCACTATGAACCATTAAGTAAACATAAAATACAAACCATAATACCCCCCATTCACATACTAATTTCGTACATAATTAACATGCATATAACCAAATATACATTCTCATATCATTGATGAATATTCTTAGTTTTACTTATGGCCATTCGATTATAGTATTAACTTTACATTTCTTTTTACTTTTCAAGTGGTCATAATTTAAATCACCAAATATATATATACACAAGAATCATACCAATCCATCTCATAAAATATGCCATAAAAACACATCAAAATATTTAATAACATAACTGAATATACATTATAACTAACATAACTTCTTTATCGAATTATATAACAAACATATCAAACACGCGGATAGTATTATCAAGCCAGAATTTAGCTCGCTCAGCATCATCATCATCAGTAGCTCTGAATTCTTTAGCCCCGTGTTTTCTGATTTTATCAACATGAGGCTTATGTAATCTCAACAGATCACTCATTTGAGGCATAGCAGGTATCGGAAAAGGATTAATCAGGGGTGGAGGTTGTTGTACAGCCAGATTCGTTCGGATATACTGAGTAAACTAGTCGTACATCATTTGATAAAAGGCTTGCTTAGCCTCTCCCTCTTGATTACTTGAGGTCAGTTGAGAAACAACTGGGGCTGTCCCTTGCGCGGGAGCAGGCGCTATACTCTTGACATCATCAGCTACAGCTCTGTAGGGATCCATTTACTATACGAAAACAAATTTTCAAATGTCGGAAGTCATCACACTATCGCAGTATATAATATGCCATGTATAGTTATCCTAGAATTGACTAAACCGTAGCTTGATACCAATCAACTGTAACACTCCCTAACCTGTATCTGTCACCAGAGTGGGGTTATGAGGCATTACCAAACAGTACACAGCTTAAGTAAGATAATACAATTTCAATTATACAAATCAAATGTGCTTTTCCTTTAACATCCAAATAATTAAAAATTATAAAATCGATTATTATATGATAATTTCAGGCACATATCTTAAGACATTAGATACATATATCAAATACACGTTAACATACCACTTTAAATTAATAAATAACAAACATATTTTTAATACAATATATAATACACATTTTATTATACCACTATGAACCATTAATTAAACATAAAATACAACCCATAATACACCCCATTCAAATGCTAATTTCACACATAATTAACACTCATATAACCAAATATACATTCACATATCATTGATGAATATATTTAATTTTACTTATGGCCATTCGAATATAAGATTAACTTTACATTTCTTTTTAATATTCAAGTGGTCATAATTTAAATCACCAAATATATATATACATAAGAATCATACCAATCCATCTCATAAAATATGCCATAAAAACACATCAAAATATTTAATAACATAACTGAATATGCATTATAACTAACATAACTTCTTTATCGAATTATATAACAAATATATGAAACACATATGTTATTTGTATTGAGTTCATTAACTTGAACTACTTATAATGCAAATCATATCTTCCCAATACATCAATATAAAACCACAACCAAATTATTTTTGTCTCATATAATCATCATTTAGCTCACTACCAAAACACATGACCAATCCCCTCAATATATATATACTTTGAAATAATGTATATGTTAAACTAATGCATCATATGCAAGAATGTAAATATATATACAAATGTCGAACTATTAATCAAATATATTCATTATCTCATTTCAACATTTATTCAAATATACTCATCAACTAATTTTAAACTATTACTAACACATATAAAACATAATCAAAACATATTAACCAAAGGTAACATAACAAACATAATTCATACTATTATATATATCTTAGCTGATTCACTCAAACCATATCCAAAATCATCAACCAACTTCAATGCACAAAACACATATCACAAATACCATTTATCCATGGCACATAGCATTAGAACCAAAATGAACTTAAAACATAATCAAACATAACCAAATTCAAGCATAGAAGTTCAGCAATTTTCGCATGGCTTAAATTATACATAAACCAAAATCCAACATTTCAAAAGTATAATCCAGCCTATACATGCCATAGATTTGAAAGTTCACTTATAAAAATACCGAAAATAGTCGATAATGAGATAGACTTTGCTGATGATCCCCGAGCTCGTAACTTGAATCCAAAATCTATAAAACAAAGGTAAACAAGAACACACAGAGTAAGCTATTTAAGCTTAATAAGTCATAAGCAAATAAATAACTAATTGACATAATCAATTCATTTAAACTAAACTAAATTATACTATCATACTCACTTTAAATCTTAAGCTTACAATTTCATGTATTATATATACTTTCACATATAAATTATTCACGGCCGAATGAAATATATATATACATTAACAAACTACCATTGAATTTCCAAGCCAAAATATCATTATCATAACAAGTACATATACACTTATATGCATATATTCATAAATCAGAGTATAACAATCACAAACATATTTATATTTTATGGCCGAATATACCACCAATTGCACATATGTTTACATTAGTAACTTGTATTATTTCAACCACATATTAAATGGCCAACTTACCTTATTTTCAGATAGCTAATTAACTAACTCATACCTGATCGTTTTAGCTTGATTTACACCTTCATTCACAATTTATGATTGCCCGTTGAACCATTCGAAATTGAATAGCATACTCGGATAATCACATATACCATACAATGCCAATATCCCAAACGTGGTGTTACATGCTATCTCATATCGATACCACTGTCCCAGATAGGGTCTTACATGAATCGAATATGATGCCGATGTCCTAGACATGGTCTTACACGCAACCACAAATATCGATGCCAACGTCCCAGATGTGGTCTTACACAAAATCACATATCGAAATCCTATGGTTCGTTTGGGGCTTTCGGACGTCATAACTCATTTGAAACAAATTCATAAATATAGTTGCCAAGCTTGTACACATTCAGCTAACTCATATATATATTCACATATTTCATTCAGCGTATATAGCTTACATTTAATTAAAATTAACAATGTCTATTTTCTTATAAACTTACCTCAGATGATGAAAAATGGAACGAGACGACTAGTCGACAACTTTAGTTTTTCCCCGATCCAAATTCGATTTCTTTGGTTCTCGATCTAAACATATTCAAATTAAACTCATTCAAACATATTTTCATTCAATTTAGTTCAAAAACACATAAATTGGAAAATTCCCATTTTACCCCTGACATTTTACACTTTTTACAATTTAGTCCAAATTGTATAAAACACAAAACATGCAAAATTTGCACACACCATGCTTAGGCTGAATGTTCCTAGTGTTCATACAAGTTCATATATTTAACTTATTTCACATTTTAGTCTGTCAATTTATTATTTTTACAATTTAGTCCTAATTACTCAAAAACATCAAATATTCCAATACAAAACATGTTAATCTATCACATATCTTTTATTTTCCATCATCAAACAACAAAAATCACAAGCTTTCAACAATGGAATAACTTAAAATATTCATCAAAATCAAAAATTCGAGCATGGGCTTTGTAGATAACATAGCAACGATCTTAAAAACGTAAAATTTATCAATAACCGAGCTAGAACTCACCTTGAATCAAGCTTGAGAATGGCCGAATACCTAAAGCTTTTATTCTTTTCTTTTCTTTTTATTATTCGATCAAAGAAAAAGTATGAACAATGGCTTTTTAATTATGTGATATTATAACATATATTAACATATTAGTTAATTTACATAATTAGCCTTTATTATAAAACAATAGGTTACAACCGTCCATCCCATATATTAATGGTCTAATTGTATTTTAAATACGTCAACATATAAAGTCACATTCATTTCAGCCCTTTTTCAATTAACCATCAAATTTTTATTTTATGCGATTAAGCCCTTTTATTTAATCGAGAAATCAAATGACAAAATTTAATCACGAAAATTTCACACATATAAATTCACACATAATAAACACAGAAAATAAGTTTTAAATATTTTTTGACTTAGATTCTTACTCCCAAAACCATCCGAATAGGGTCTAAATCGGGTCGTTACAACTCTCCCCCTTAGGAATTTTCGTCCCCGAAAATCTTACCGATGAATAGATTCGGATAATGCTCTTTCATTGCATCCTATGGCTCCCACGTTGCTTCCTCAACTCTATGTTTATGCCACAGTACTTTAACTAATAAAATTTTCTTATTTCGCAATTCTTTAATCTCGTAAGACAGAATGCGAATTGATTTTTCCTCATATGTCATATCGGGCTTAATCTCAATCTCTGATGGACTAATCACATGTGAGGGATCAGATTGATATCTACGAAGCATTGAAACATGGAATACATTGTTGATCTCTTCTAGTTCAGGTGGCAACAGTAGTCTATAAGCAACCAACCCAATACGCTCTACAATCTCATACGGCCCAATAAATCTCGGACTTAATTTGCCTTTTCGACCGAATCTGAGTTTTTTCTTCCACGGTAAGACTTTCAAAAAGACACTATTTCTGATCTAAAACTCTATATCTTTTCGTTCCAAGTCCGCATATGATTTCTAATGATCTGACGCTGTTTTCAAACTTTCTCAGATTACTTTCACTTTCTGTTTAGTCTTTTTGATCAAATCGACCCTATGTATCTTGTTTTCACTGAGCTCAGTCCAATACAGTGGTGTATGACATTTAAAACAGTACAAAGTATCATAAGCTGCCATTTTGATACTCGATTGAAAGCTATTATTGTACGTAAATTCAATCAGAGGCAAGTATCGTTCCCACGTACCTTCGAACTCGAGAATGCAACATCTCAACATATCCTCAAGTATCTAAATGATTCGTTCAGACTGACCATCTATTTGCGGATGGAAAGCAGTGCTAAAATCTAATTTCATACGAAGAACATTTTGCAGTTTCTTCCAAAACCGCGATGTAAACCTCGGATCTCTATTCGAAACAATAGAAATAGGCAAACCGTGTAATCTCACAATCTGAGAAACATACAATTTAGCTAGCTTATCAAGCAAATAATTTGTATGAACTTGAACAAAATGAGCTGATTTAGTCAATCTATCCATAATAACCCAGATTGCATCTTTCTTGCTCGGTGTCAATGGTAAATCGGATACAAAATCCATTGTGACTTTGTCCCATTTCCACTCAGGTATCATGATTGGCTGAAGCAATCCAGAAGGTACCTAATGCTTGGGTTTTACTTGCTGACAGATTAAACATTTTGAAACAAAGTCAGAAATGTCTCATTCCATACCATGCCACTAGTAAAGCTATTTCAGATCATTATACACTTCGTACTAGGTGAACAGATAATCCACTGCTGTGAGCTTTGTTCAAAATCATCTGAATCAACTTTGAATTTCTGGGGACACATATTTAGTTTCTGAACCTGAAACAACCCTCAACATCAACTCTAAACTTTGAATCAACATTTGAATTACATTGAGCTCGCTTTGCTAACAAATCATCATCTACCTTCTGAGCATCACAAATCTGTTGAACAAATAATGGTCTTGCTTTTAATTCAGCTATTATTGAACCATCATCGGACATAGCCATATGTGCATTCATTGCATGCAAAGAAAATAGTGATTTTCGGCTTAGACCATTAGCAACAACATTAGCCTTTCCCGAATGGTAGTCAATCACAAGCTCGTAATCTTTTAGCAGCTCTAACCATCAACGTTGTCTCAAATTCAGATCTTTATGAGTCATCAACTATTTTAGACTTTTGTGATCAGAATAAACATGGCATTTCTCACCGAACAGATAGTGATGCCATATTTTAAATGCAAACACAATAGCTGCCAATTCTAGATCATGTGTCGGATAGTTCTTTTCATGCAGCTTTAACTGTCTCGAGGCATAAGCTATAACTTTGCCTTCCTGCATTAAAACATAGCCTACACCATTTAAAGATGCATACTATAAATAACAAATTCTTTACCCGATTCTAGCTTAACTAGCATTGGAGCTTTGGTCAAAAGGGCTTTCAACTGATCAAAACTTTTCTAGTACCTTTCAGACCACTCGAACTTAACATCTTTCTGAAGTAGCTTTGTCATCAGGGTTGCAATCATAGAGAAACCTTTCACGAATCATCTATAGTAACCAGCAAGTCCTAGAAAGCTTCAGACCTCACAAACATTTCTCAGAGGTTTCCAATCAAGTATAGCCAAAATCTTACTTGGTCAACTCGAATACCCGATGCTGATATGACATGACCCAAAAAATTGACTTCACGTAACTAGAACTCACATTTATTGAACTTTGCATATAACTGTTTATCTCGTAAAGTCTGTAACACAAGTCTTATATGTTCAGCTTGCTCAGTTTCATCACGGGAGTAGATCAAAATATCATCTATGAACACAACCACAAATCAATCCAGATACTATCTAAAGATCCGAATCATCAAATCCATGAAAACAACAGGTGCATTAGTAAGTCCAAAAGGCATAACCAAAAACTCATAGTGTCCGTACCTTGTTCAAAAAGTAGTCTTTGGCACATCGAAGTCTTTAACTAGCAACTGATAGTAGCCTGATCTCAAATCTATCTTCGAAAACACTGTAGCCCCTTTCAGCTGATCGAATAGATCGTCAATCCATGGCAACAGATACTTATTCTTTATAGTCACCTTATTGATCTGTCTATAATTGATACACATTTTTATAGTTCCATCTTTCTTTTTCACAAGCAAAATTGGTGCACCCCAAGGAGAGAAACTCAGTCGCATGAAACCTCTATCTATCAACTCTTGCAACTGAGCTTTCGATTCTTTTAATTCAGTAGGTGCCATTCTGTATGGAGCTATCGATATCGGAGTCATTCCCGGTACTAACTGAATACCAAACTCTACATCTCGAATAGGTGACAAACCCGGCAATTCTTCAGGAAACATATCCGGATACTCGCACAGAACAAGTATTGATTCAATCTTCTTCTTTCGGACACGTTAGAGTCAAGCACATAAGCAAAATAAGCTTCGTAACCTTTTCTTACATATTTCTGAGCTAACATCGAAGAAATCACTGTTGATAAACCATTCAGATCATTATATTCAATCCGAATAATCTCATCATTCTGGCACCGTAAATCAATAGTCTTTCTTTTGTAGTTTACAATAGCATCATGCAAAGTCAACCAGTCCATACCTAGAATTATGTCGAACTCATCAATTTGAAACAACATCAAATTATCCAAATCACGAATCTCAAATCATCAAGGGACTATTCTTACACACTTTATCAACCATAACACACAGGCCCAAGGAGATCGGTACTTTAATCACAAACTTAGTAGACTCAACAGGCAAAGTCTTACTGAATACTAAAGTCTCACACACATAAGAATGAGTCGAACCAGGATCAATCAATGCAATTACAATAGTATCATAGAGAGTGAATGTACCAGTAACAACGCTTGGGGATGAAGTCTCCTCGCGTGCATGTATAGCATAAGCTCTGGCAGGTGCACGAGCCTCGGATCTAACTACTCTATCTCTAGTCCCTCTCTGACAGCTTGTAACACCCCGAACCCGAGACCGACACCGGAGTCGGACACGAGATGTTAACAAACTTTGAAAAATTTTTCCAGACACTGCCCAGTCTGAGTACTAGTCGCTTCAAAAATCATATCTTGAGTTTCACAACTCAAAAATCAGTTTTGTTATTTTTCCCTGAAACTAGACTCATGTCCCCACCTATGGATTTTTTTCTAGAATTTTTGGTCGGGCCAACTAGTACAGTTTATTAGTCAAAGTCTCCCATGTTACAGGGGTCGACTACACTGACCTTTTCCCATTACGACTGGGATATCTCTCTGCACAGAGCTTCAATACTGATGCCGTTTGTTTCTATGGAAACTAGACTCAGAGAGGAATCCATACATTTATGGTATGACCCCTAATTATCTCTGGTCAATTTATAGTGAATTTCCAAAGGCGGAACAGTGAATCCAGAAACTGTTCTGGCCCTGTTCCACAAGAACCCGAATATCTCTTTCTGTACTGTTCCTATAATTGTTTCGTTACTTCCATATGAAAGTAGATTCATCAAGGTTCGATTACATAATTTATTCACTATTTAATTCCACTCCTACGAATTCTTGTGATTTTTCCAATCCACACCACTGCTGCTATCAGCTTCTGTTTTCAAAGTGAACCTTACCTAATTTGGGGTTTCATGGACCAACTAGGGCCTTGTCATACATAAACCCACATATGATCATACTTAGCCATTCTAGTGGCTGATCATTTGCTCAACACTTCCATTCCAACATAGTTACATCATGAAACCATCTATACATTCATAAATACGAATGGTCTAATGCCATACTCCACTTCTACAAGCCATCTTCGCATGGCTGTACACTTATACATTTCATAAAGTACTCGAAAGACAACAATGGGTAGTCCTATACATGCCATAACAAAATTCAACCAAAATAGTACCCAAAAGAGCCTTTGATAGTGTGGGCGACTTCGACTTCAAGATCCCGAGTCCGATAGCTGGGGAACCAAAAATCTATAAAACAGAGGAGCAATGTAACGAGTAAGCAATTTATGCTTAGTAAGTTTGAGCAAGGAATTCCAGCATGCACAAAGAATAGCACACATTTAGCTAAACGGAATATTTCATAATACGCAATTTACCGATATCAAACTTGCTTCACAACATTAACAACCCTTATGTACATACACAATAAACTAACTTGGCCGAAGGCCGGTAGCTCGTTTATCAACTGAGCGAACATTTATTTGTAAGAGCTTGATTAAATTCAACACATACGTAACATATCCCCATATTGGGATGTTTTTCGAGTATTCGCTGGAATTTTACAGCAAGCTCATTCATTACCAAATCACGTACCTTCGGGATTTAACCGGATATAGCTCCTCGTTCAAATGCCTTCGGGACATAGCCCGATTTTAGTAACTCACACAATGCCTTCGGGACATAACCCGGATTTAACAACTCGCACGAATGCCTTCGGGACTTAACCCGGATTTAATAACTCGCACGAATGCCTTCGGGACTTAACCCGGATTTAATAACTCGCACGAATGCCTTCGGGACTTAACCCGGATTTAGTATCTCGCACCAAGGCCTTCGGATCTTAATCCGGATATATTCACTTAGCACAAAGCCTTCGGGACTTAGCCCGGACAGCATTCAATTAATCATGCACATCTAACAATAATTCATAGCACATTCATATTTCATTTTCGTTTACGAAACTCAAACACAAGGCACATATTGTCCTTGCACATTCGGCTCAATAGCCACACATAGAGCATGATTTAATCACATCGAAATTTAAGATCTCTTACTCAAGAACTTACCTCGGGTGTTGTCGAACGATTCCGCTAGCTATTCAACCACTTTTTCCTTCCCTTTATCGGTTTTATTTCCCCTTTGCTCTTGAGCTTAGCCTAGCTACATGCATGGCCGAATCTCTTCACCTTTCTTCTTCTTTCCTCCTTAAACTTTTGGCCAAGGATGAACCAAAGGATGAGAAAATTTTTCTTTGTTTTTCTTTCTAGTTTTTGGCAAGCATGAAGATGAGAAAAGGATGAACAAAATTCCCCCTTTCTCTTGTTTAGCTCACGGCAATGGGGGGAACAAACACCACACACACATTTTTTTTTCTTTTGTTTTCCATTTCTTTATCACCCATACTCCTTATTTTATTCTTCCACTAACAAAACATGTTTCATGACATGTTTTGCCCATCCTTCCTTGTCATGGCCGGCCACTACTCATTAGGGGGGGGGAATTTGACATGCAAGTCCCCCCTTTGTCCACATGCACTAGTAGGTCCTCACACATTGACCTATCACATTTTAGAATTTTCTCACATAAGTCCTATTGACTAAATTCACATGAAATCAACCAAATTGAAGCTTGAAATTTTTACACATTCATAATTACATATTCTACACAATAAGTATCACATTCAAACATTTCGGTGACTCGGTTTAGCGGTCCCGAAACCACTTCCCGACTAGGGTCAACTTTGGGCTGTCACAACTCTCCCCCACTTAAGAATTTTCGTCCCCGAAAATCTTACCGGTAAATAGGTTTGGGTATCGTTCTTTCATCGAGCTCTCGGTCTCCCAAGTAGCTTCCTCGATCCCGAGTTTGAGCCATAACACCTTTACTAGCGGAACTCTTTTGTTTCGCAACTCCTTCACTTCACGAGCTAGGATACGCATCGGTTCTTCTTCATAGCTCATGTCGACTTGAATTTCAACCTCCGATGGGCTAATTATGTGCGATGGATCAGATCGATAGCGTCGAAGCATCGAAACATGAAAGACGTCATGAATCTTTTCAAGCTCCGGGGGCAAAATCAATCTATACGCAACCGGACCAACTCGTTCAGAGATTTCGTACGGCCCAATGAATCTTGGGCTCAACTTGCCCTTACGGCCGAACCTGAGTATCTTTTTCCAAAGTGAAACCTTAAGGAACACTTTGTCTCCCACCTGATACTCGATGTCTTTTCGTTTCAAATCTGCGTACGATTTCTAACGATCCGTGGATACCTTCAGACTTTCACGGATTACCTTTACTTTCTGTTCAGCATCTCTAATCAAATCAACTCCGAAAATTTTGCTTTCACCGAGCTCGGTCCAAAACAATGGTGTACGGCATTTACGACCGTACAAAGCCTCATAAGGTGCCATCTTAATACTTGATTGAAAACTATTGTTGTAAGCGAATTCAATCAAAGGTAAATACCGTTCCCATGAACTACTGAACTCGAGGATGCAACATCTCAACATATCCTCAAGTATCTGAATTATCCGCTCGGATTGACCATCGGTTTGGGGGTGAAAAGCAGTGCTAAAATGCAGCTTAGTACCCAGAGCTTCTTGCAATTTCTTCCAAAATCGTGAGGTGAATCTCGGATCTCTATCCGACACGATAGAAACAGGTACCCCGTGTAATCTCACAATTTGATAAACGTACAATTCAGCTAGTTTATCCAATGAAAAATCCGTACGTACGGGGATGAAATGAGCCGACTTAGTCAGTCTATCAACAATAACCCATATCGCAACCTTCTTACTTGCTGACAAGGGCAGTCCGGACACAAAGTCCATTGTGACTCGATCCCATTTCCACTCGGGTATCATGATCGGCTGGAGTAATCCTGAAAGCACTTGATGTTCCGCTTTCACTTGTTGACATATTAAACATCTCGAAACAAAGTCGGAGATGTCCCGTTTCATACCATGCCACCAAAATTGACGTTTCAAATCGTTGTACATTTTCGTACTCCCCGGGTGAATTGACATTCGGCTACAATGGGCTTCGTTCAGAATCATCGAAATGAGTTCCGAATTCCTTGGAACACACAAACGATTTCTGATCCTCAAACAATCATCATCATCAATTTGAAACTCCGATTCCTCGTTCGGAAAACACTTAGCCCGTTTTGCAACCAATTCATCATTGACTTTCTGAGCTTCACGAATTTGGTGAGTCAATAATGGTTTAGCTTTTAATTCAGCTACTAACACACTGTCTGGTAGAACAGACAAATGCACGTTCATCGCTCGTAAAGCAAACAATGACTTCCGGCTTAAGGCGTCCGCAACCACGTTAGCCTTTCCCGGGTGGTAATCAATGACAAGCTCGTAATCTTTCAACAACTCAAGCCAACGTCTTTGTCGCAGATTCAAGTCTCGTTGAGTCATCAAATATTTGAGACTTTTGTGATCCGAAAATACATGGCACTTCTCACCAAACAGATAGTGTCGCCCTATTTTTAAAGCAAACACGATGGCAGCTAGTTCGAGATCATGGGTCGGATAATTCCTCTCGTGTGGCTTCAATTGTCTCGACACATAGGCCACGACTCGACCTTCTTGCATCAATACGCAACCCAACCCAAGTAGGGATGCGTCACTATAAATGACAAACTCTTTACCTGATTCGGGTTGCACCAAAATTGGAGCTTCAGTCAAATGAGTTTTCAGTTGGTTGAAACTTTTCTGACATTTCTCCGTCCACTCGAACTTAACATCCTTTTGAAGTAGCTTCGTCATTGGTGTGGCTATCATCGAGAAACCTTTCACAAATCGTCGGTAATAACCGACGAGCCCCAAAAAGCTCCGAACTTCAGTAATATTTCTCGGAGGTTTCCAGTCAAGTATGGCTGAAATTTTGTTCGGGTCAACTCAAATACCCGACGCGGATACCACATGACCCAAGAAGCTAACCTCTCTTAATCAGAACTCACACTTACTGAACTTAGCATATAACTGCTTATCCCGCAAAATTTGCAGCACTAGCCTCAGATGCCCAGCATGTTCTGTCTCATCTCTTGAATAGACCAAAATGTCATCAATGAACACAACTACGAACTGATCCAAATACGGTCTGAAGATCCGATTCATCAAATCCATAAATACCGCAGGGGCATTAGTGAGCCCAAACGGCATCACTAAGAATTCGTAGTGACCATATCTCGTTCTGAAGGCAGTTTTGGGAATATCTGGATCTCGAATTCGCAACTGATAATAGCCCGATCTCAAATCTATTTTTGAGAACACGGAGGCTCCCTTCAGTTGGTCGAACAAATCATCGATGCACGGCAACGGATATTTGTTCTTTATCGTCACTTTATTCAGCTGACGATAGTCAATGCACAACCTCATGGTTCCGTCCTTCTTTTTCACGAACAATACTGGTGCACCCCAAGGTGAGAAACTTGGTCGAGCGAAACCTCTATCCGTCAGTTCTTGCAACTGAGCTTTCAACTCCTTTAACTCAGTTGGTGCCATACGATACGGAGTTATCGAAATCGGCGTAGTCCCAGGTACAAGCTCAATACCAAACTCTACCTCCCGAACAGGTGGTAAACCCGGTAATTCTTCCGGAAAAACATCCAGGTATTCACAAACCACCGGCACAGATTCGGGTTTCTTTTCTAATTCTTTGTCATCAAGCACATATGCAAGGTATGCTTCGCACCCTTTTCTTACATATTTCTGTGCCAACATTGCTGATATTACAGCTGGCATCCCCTCCAAGTCCGCAGACTCAATTCGGACTACTTCGTTATTTGCGCACCTCAAATCAATAGTCTTGCTCTTGCAATTCACAATCGCATCATGCGCGGTCAACCAATCCAACCCAAGGATAACATCAAATTCATCAAACGGCAAAAGCATCAAGTCTGCTGGAAAACAGGAACCTCGAATTTCCAGGGGACATTTCTTACACACTTTGTCGACAAGCACGTAACGACCCAAGGGATTTGACACCCGAATTACGAACTCAGTAGACTCAATAGGTAAAGTCTTACTGGATGCTAAGGTTTCACATATGTAAGAATGAGTAGAACCGGGGTCAATCAAAGCAATTACATTAGTATCAAAGAGGGTGAATGTACCGGTAATAACATCAAGCGAAGAAGCATCCTCGCGGGCACGTATAGCATAAGCTCTAGCAGGCGCACGGGCTTCGGATCTGGTTATATCATCTCTTGATCCTCTCTGACCACCACCAGCATTGCCCATATTTCCAGATGGTCTACCTCGAGCAGTGGTAGCACCCGGTCTCCCACTCTGATTTGCATTCTGTCCCGACAACCTCGGGCAATCTTTAATGAAGTGGTCCACTGATCCGCATTTGTAACAGGAGCGGTCAGGAAATCTACAACTCCCCGAATGCCATTTACCGCAATATCGGCATTTCGTCCTGTCTCGACGTTCATTCCCAACACTGGCGACCGAAGTGCCTCGTGTACCCACAGGGGGTCGATCACGATCTCGTCCAAAAAGGCCCGAAGTGCCTCTAAACTGGCCCGCATCATCTCGAAATCTCTTCGATGTCTGTTGAAGAGACCTCCCCGAGGATGTTTTACGAAACTCTCCAGTTCCCTCATCAACTCTTTGCTTTTCTTTTCTAAGCTCTTCGGCTTTACAAGCTCGTTCAACAAGTACCACGAACTCTTGTATTTCAAGAACGCCAACGAACATTTTTATATCTTCATTTAGCCCATCCTCGAAGCGTTTACACATAACAGCTTCGGACGAAACACATTCCCGAGCGTATTTGCTAAGTCTAACAAATTTTCGCTCGTAATTAGTAACCGACATGGAGCCTTGCTTAAGCTCAAGAAATTCCTTCCATTTTTGATCAACAAATCTCTGACTGATATACTTTTTCCGAAACTCAGTTTGGAAAAACTCCCAAGTTACTTGCTCTCGGGGCACAATAGAAGTCAGAGTACTCCACCAATAGTAGGCAGAATCACGTAGCAAGGAGATAGCACACTTTAGGCATTCATCGGGTGTACAAGATAGCTCATCGAGTACCCGGATAGTGTTGTCCAGCCAAAATTCAGCTTGCTCGGCATCATCGCTTTCCATAGCCTTAAATTCAGTAGCCCCATGTTTTCGGATTCTGTCAACTGGGGCTTATGTGACCTTATTTGGTCCGTTACCGGCAGTATTGTAGGTGCGGGGGTAGTATTTGTTCGGGAATGGAGGTTGTGGAACAGCCATATTAGTTCGAATGTATTGGTTAAACCAATCATTCATCACGCTATAGAATGCTTGTCTAGCTTCATCATTCTGATTACTAGCATTAGGTTGAGAGTTTGCCGGCACTGTCCCTTGTGCGGGAGCAGGCGCTACACTCTCAAGATCATCAGCTACCTCTCGGTCACGATCGGGATCCATTACTATAAATAAACACATTTACAATTGTCGGAAATCACCACGCTATCAAGTAATCACATAAAATGGCATGTATAGCTAGACCCAAAACATTACGGTTTTCCTAGAATCGACTAAACCGTAGCTCTGATACCAATAAAATGTAACACCCCGAACCCGAGACCGACACCGGAGTCGGACACGAGATGTTAACAAACTTTGAAAAATTTTCCAGACACTGCCCAGTCTGAGTACTAGTCGCTTCAAAAATCATATCTTGAGTTTCACAACTCAAAAATCAGTTTTGTGATTTTCCCTGAAACTAGACTCATGTCCCCACCTATGGATTTTTTCTAGAATTTTTGGTCGGGCCAACTAGTACAGTTTATTAGTCAAAGTCTCCCATGTTACAGGGGTCGACTACACTGACCTTTTCCAATTACGACTGGGATATCTCTCTGCACAGAGCTTCAATACTGATGCCGTTTGTTTCTATGGAAACTAGACTCAGAGAGGAATCCATACATATATGGTATGACCCCTAATTATCTCTGGTCAATTTATAGTGAATTTCCAAAGGCGGAACAGTGAATCCAGAAACTGTTCTAGCCCTGTTCCACAAGAACCCGAATATCTCTTTCTGTACTGTTCCTATAATTTTTTCGTTACTTCCATATGAAAGTAGATTCATCAAGGTTCGATTACATAATTTATTCACTATTTAATTCCACTCCTACGAATTCTTGTGATTTTTCCAATGCACACCACTGCTGCTATCAGCTTCTGTTTTCAAAGTGAACCTTACCTAATTTGGGGTTTCATGGACCAACTAGGGCCTTGTCATACATAAGCCCACATATGATCATTCTTAGCCATTCTAGTGGCTGATCATTTGCTCAACACTTCCATTCCAACATAGTTACATCATGAAACCATCTATACATTCATAAATACGAATGGTCTAATGCCATACTCCACTTCTACAAGCCATCTTCGCATGGCTGTACACTTATACATTTCATAAAGTACTCGAAAGACAACAATGGGTAGTCCTATACATGCCATAACAAAATTCAACCAAAATAGTACCCAAAAGAGCCTTTGATAGTGTGGGCGACTTCGACTTCAAGATCCCGAGTCCGATAGCTGGGGAACCAAAAATCTATAAAACAGAGGAGCAATGTAACGAGTAAGCAATTTATGCTTAGTAAGTTTGAGCAAGGAATTCCAGCATGCACAAAGAATAGCACACATTTAGCTAAACGGAATATTTCATAATACGCAATTTACCGATATCAAACTTGCTTCACAACATTAACAACCCTTATGTACATACACAATAAACTAACTTGGCCGAAGGCCGGTAGCTCGTTTATCAACTGAGCGAACATTTATTTGTAAGAGCTTGATTAAATTCAACACATACGTAACATATCCCCATATTGGGATGTTTTTCGAGTATTCGCTGGAATTTTACAGCAAGCTCATTCATTACCGAATCACGTACCTTCGGGATTTAACCGGATATAGCTCCTCGTTCAAATGCCTTCGGGACATAGCCCGGTTTTAGTAACTCACACAATGCCTTCGGGACATAACCCGGATTTAACAACTCGCACGAATGCCTTCGGGACTTAACCCGGATTTAATAACTCGCACGAATGCCTTCGGGACTTAACCCGGATTTAATAACTCGCACGAATGCCTTCGGGACTTAACCCGGATTTAGTATCTCGCACCAAGGCCTTCGGATCTTAATCCGGATATATTCACTTAGCACAAAGCCTTCGGGACTTAGCCCGGACAGCATTCAATTAATCATGCACATCTAACAATAATTCATAGCACATTCATATTTCATTTTCGTTTACGAAACTCAAACACAAGGCACATATTGTCCTTGCACATTCGGCTCAATAGCCACACATAGAGCATGATTTAATCACATCGAAATTTAAGATCTCTTACTCAAGAACTTACCTCGGGTGTTGTCGAACGATTCCGCTAGCTATTCAACCACTTTTTCCTTCCCTTTATCGGTTTTATTTCCCCTTTGCTCTTGAGCTTAGCCTAGCTACATGCATGGCCGAATCTCTTCACCTTTCTTCTTCTTTCCTCCTTAAAATTTTTGGCCAAGGATGAACCAAAGGATGAGAAAATTTTTCTTTGTTTTTCTTTCTAGTTTTTGGCAAGCATGAAGATGAGAAAAGGATGAACAAAATTCCCCCTTTCTCTTGTTTAGCTCACGGCAATGGGGGGAACAAACACCACACACACATTTTTTTTTCTTTTGTTTTCCATTTCTTTATCACCCATACTCCTTATTTATTCTTCCACTAACAAAACATGTTTCATGACATGTTTTGCCCATCCTTCCTTGTCATGGCCGGCCACTACTCATTAGGGGGGGGGAATTTGACATGCAAGTCCCCCCTTTGTCCACATGCACTAGTAGGTCCTCACACATTGACCTATCACATTTTAGAATTTTCTCACATAAGTCCTATTGACTAAATTCACATGAAATCAACCAAATTGAAGCTTGAAATTTTTACACATTCATAATTACATATTCTACACAATAAGTATCACATTCAAACATTTCGGTGACTCGGTTTAGCGGTCCCGAAACCACTTCCCGACTAGGGTCAACTTTGGGCTGTCACACAGCTACTCATATTACCCATATTTATGGGTGGTCTACCTCGAGCTCTAGTGTTACTCGATCTCGTATTCTATATTGGATTTTGTTCAACTAACTTAGGGCATTCACAAACAAAATGATCGGTCAATCTGTATTTAAAACAGGCCCGATCATGCAATCTACAACTGCCAGGATGTCTTTACCACAATGTTCACACTCGGGTTGATTTGATCTAACATTACCAACACTAGCTACTGAGGTAGCTTTCGAGCTCAAAGGTGGTCTATCCTGATCTCGTCTAGAATAACCAAGTGTAGTCTTAGAACTGCTAAAATCATCTCAAAACTTCTTTGATGCTGAGTAAAATGACTTATTCGGCAATCTCTTACGTGAATCTCTAGCTTCAAAGTCAGCTTTTCTTTTCTCTTTCCCAAGTCTTCGATTTTGCAGGCTCGCTCAAATAGGACTACAAACTCTTTTATTTCCAGTATGCCAGCCAGCAGTTTAATGCCTTCATTCAATCCGTCTTCAAGTCTTCTACACATTATGGCTTCGGTCGAAACACACTCTCGGGCATACTGACTAAGTCTCATGAATTTCCATTCATATTCTGTCACGATCATCTGACCCTATTTCAACTCCAGAAATTCTTTTTGCTTCTGATCAATAAATCCCTGGCTGATGTATTTCTTACAGAACTGAGTCTGAAAAAACTCCCAAATCACCCGTTCATTCGGAACCACCGATACTAGTGTATTCCACCAGTGATATACGGTGTCTCGTAACAGAGATATTGCATATTTTAAACACTCCTCATGGGTACAACATAGCTCATCAAACAGGCAGATAGTATTATCAAGCTAGAATTCAGCTCGCTTAGCATCATCATCATCAGTAGCTCTGAATTCTTCAGCCCCGTGTTTTCTGATTTTATCAACAGTAGGCTTATGTAATCTTAACGGATCACTCACTTGAGGCATAACAGGTATCGTAGAAGGATTAATCAGTGGTAGAGGTTGCTGTACAACCGGATTCATCTGGATATACTGAGTAAACCAGTCATTAATCATTTGATAAAAGGCTTGCTTAGCCTCTCCCTCTTGATTACTTGAGGTCAGTTGAGAAACAACCGGGGCTGTCCCTTGCGCGGGAGCAGGCGTTATACTCTCGACATCATCAGCTACAGCTCTGTAGGGATCCATTTGCTATACGAAAACACATTTTCAAATGTCAGAAGTCATTACACTATTGTAGTATATAATATGCCATGTATAGTTATCCTAGAATTGACTAAACTTAGCTCTAATACCAATCAAATGTAACACCCCCTAACCCGTATCTGTCACCAGAGTGGGGTTATGAGGCATTACCAAACCGTACACAGCTTAAGTAAGTTAAACATTACTATTCATGTTTGGGATAATACAATTTCAATTATACAAATCAAATGTCCTTTTCTTTAACATCCAAATAATTTGAAATTATAAAATCGATTATTATATGATAATTTCAGGCACATATCTTAAGACATTAGATACATATATCAAATACACGTTAACATACCACTTTAAATTAATAAATAGCAAACATATTTTTAATACAACATATAATACACATTTTAGTATACCGCTATGAACCATTAAGTAAACATAAAATACAACACATAATACACCCCATTCACATGCTAATTTCGTACATAATTAACACTCATATAACCAAATATACATTCTCATATCATTGATGAATATTCTTAGTTTTACTTATGGCCATTCGATTATAGTATTAACTTTACATTTCTTTTTACATTTCAAGTGGTCATAATTTACATCACCAAATATATATACGCAAGAATCATACCAATCCATCTCATAAAATATTCCATAAAAACACATCAAAATATTTAATAACATAACCGACTATACATTATAACTAACATAACTTATTTATCGAATTATATAACAAACATATCAAACACGCGGATAGTATTATCAAGCCAGAATTTAGCTCGCTCAGCATCATCATCATCAGTAGCTCTGAATTATTTAGCCCCGTGTTTTCTAATTTTATCAACATGAGGCTTATGTAATCTCAACGGATCACTCATTTGAGGCATAGCAGGTATCGAAGAAGGATTAATCGAGGGTGGAGGTTTTTGTACAGCCAGATTTGTCCAGATATACTGAGTAAACTAGTCGTACATCATTTGATAAAAGGCTTGCTTAGCCTCTCCCTCTTGATTACTAGAGGTCAGTTGAGAAACAACCGGGGCTGTCCCTTGCACGGGAGCAGGCGCTATACTCTTGACATCATCTGCTACAGCTTTGTAGGGATCCATTTACTATACGAAAACACATTTTCAAATGTCAGAAGTCATCACACTATTGCAGTATATAATATGCCATGTATAGTTATCTTAAAATTGACTAAATCGTAGCTCTGATACCAATCAAATGTAACACCCCCTAACCCGTATCCGTCACTAGAGTGGGGTTGTGAGGCATTACCAAACTGTACACAGCTTAAGTAAGATAATACAATTTCAATTATACAAATCAAATGTGCTTTTCCTTTAACATCCAAATAATTAAAAATTATAAAATCGATTATTATATGATAATTTCAGGCACATATCTTAAGACATTAAATACATATATCAAATACACGCTAACATACCACTTTAAATTAATAAATAGTAAACATATTTTTAATACAATATATAATAAAGATTTTATTATACCACTATGAACCATTAATTAAACATAAAATACAACCCATAATACACCCCATTCACATGCTAATTTCACACATAATTAACACTCATATAACCAAATACACATTCACATATCATTGATGAATATATTTAATTTTACTTATGGCCATTCGATTTGTAACACCCCAAACCCGGCCTGGACGTTATGACCGGATCTGATGCGCCACATCGAAGCGTTCAAAACATTCCGTATTACTTAGTTTGGAAAAACTTAGTTGGTGTTGTAAAAGACACTTTTAAAAGTAGGTTAAAGTGAATGGAAGCTGTGCACCAGGTAGGAAACCAGGAAGGAGAGGAGGTGAGTCCGTCGGACTGCTTAAGTACCAAGCTCCCTTCGGATCCAATCCTAGACATGCACACCGCCATTGCCACACTCTAACATCTCGTATAATTTGGAGAAAACCGTTTGGTTATGTCCATCTTAAGAAAATGATTAAGGTTGAAAACATTTGCTTAGCGGAAGTCTTACTTGTATTCGTGTTATTTTGAAATCACTTAATGTTTTTGAAAACACGTCCTAGAGCTAATCCATTTCGTTAGTTATCAAAGTTTTACCATAATAGAATTAAATAATAAAGAAACAACCCAAACCATAAAAATAATTAAGCGGCCTTATTAAAAAAAACCCAAAACCATAAACGAAAATATGGAAAATCTAGTTCACCAGAAGAAAACAAATTTGCAGAAAACGTGTGGCCACTCCGAATCCCGCCCAGCTCCAAGTCCACCAACTAGGGCTCACCTGCAAGGATGGAAGAAAAAGGGGTGAGTTTGGGAAAACTCAATGGATACAGAAACCCATCCAAAGCCCAAATCAGCTCGAGCCCATTGGGCCTAAGCCCTATTTAGATAACAGTACATAGTGGACCGAAGCCCTTTTCAGAATACAGTAGCAAGGCCTTAGCCCCTTTTTACATAACAGTGTGGCCCATAGGCCCATTTCAGTAACATATGTAACAATAGTAGTAATGAATTCAAGCCCAACTGGGGAGACTACTCAACCCACCAACCACTACACTACCCCGTACCAGCCCTACACTCCATGTGGGGAATATCTCAACCCACCCAACCCTACACTCCACAGTTGCAGCAACGCTGCTCAAATATCAGTGAGTTGAGGCAAAGCCTCCAGTACGTGGATAAACCACTTTCAATACTTCCTCCATCAATACCCCAATCCCATGCAACAGATGTTAATAAAAGCATATCATGCAAAATACAGTATCAATCAGTCATGTAGTTTAGCCAATTTAAACCCTAGGGGTATTTCGATAATTATGCTCTTTAGGGGTAATTTCGTAACTTATGCAACTACACAAGCTACTTCAGTAATTTTAGCAATTTATGCAATTTGGTTCCACCATCTAACTAACAGGCTACTTTGCCCGTCTCTTACCCATATTGGTCCGTAAGCCCATTGGGCCCAGTTTTGGCCCATCGAGGCCCTCTTTTTTCGAAGTACGTTAAATGTCACACGAACTTACTTACCACTTTTGCGGTGCTAGATCTAACAATTACTCTATGTCTTGAGAGCATTCGCATACTCACAAGCCTAAGAAATGCCAGAATTTCGGCATTTCGGCTTTTGCCGAATTGAACTAAGGAAGGGTGTTCGGTACACACCTGATTCGCGACGACTGCTACCGAGATCCCTTTCGATGTCCTACAATTTATTAGTACAGTTCTTATTTACAAACCATAATCACTAAACCCAAAACTTGCTTAACCAAAGTCGAACCATGTTCCTAAAAATCCTTTGAACCCTTACCTTTTTGCCAGAATCGATAGCTAGCTCCAAATCCGATTGTTCCAATGATTCACGCTTTTGATCCAACGCTTAAGAAGACTCTAATCACTGAAAGAAAACATCAGTTACAAACCCTTAAAGCCTTATGCTCAAATCGACAGCCTCCCTAATTTTTAGGGACTTCGGCTTTTCCTAACATCGTAAAATAAGAATAGATCTGAGATGATAAGTACGTACCCCTTACTCCTACTTAATTTCCACGCAATCCGGTGTAGATTTATCCTTAGAACAATGGTAAAACCCGAATCCAAGGGTTGAAGAAGTTTCGGCTATAAGCCCCTAAACCAATGGTACTTTCGGCTTTTGGGTGGTGAAGGAGATGACGATATGAGGCTATGACCTTGAAGTAGAATTGTCGTCAGGTATCTAGGATTAAGAAAAGATAATCGCAGATTTAATAAAAACAAAAGAACATAGAAGGACCTGGCTTTGAAGAAATCGGCACAAGCAGTGGTCACAGGATTTTGGCTTTTATGGATTCGGCAAAAGTATTGATGAACAGCAAAATTGATGAATGGTTTTGAAGAAGAAAAATAAAAAAAGAAGAATAGGGGAGGTGGTAGTTTCGGCTAGAGAGGAAGAAGAGGGAAAAGAAAACCTTGTGATGTCTGAGCAAAAAAGAACGGCACCACTCAATTCCCTAGGTGTCAAAATACTAACCTCATAACCCTCTGCCAATTTTTCCCCCTTCAATTCCCAAAATTCGGCCAACTCCTAACCTCTCTCCTAATCCCTTAAATCTCTCCCCTTATCACTCCTTAATCCAAGCGTTTGGACTGATCCAAACTCTCCTTTAGCAAAATCCACCTGGACTCCAACACTTACCCCTCCAGCACTTAAAAATAAATGCATCTATTTGTCAACACTGGGAATCGATCCCATGCCTCCCTCAAAGCTCCACACGCCACCTTTTTAGGAGCCTAGTGGCGTCACCCTGGCCACTTTACTAAGGCTCTTTTTGTGATGCAATTTACCCATCACTCCACTTAAGGGCCACTTAGCCGGAACCCCTAACTCCTAAGTCCAAAAAAATTCAAAAATTCAACCGGGTTTTGGCCAACACATGGGCCTTCCATAAGCACATTTACCTACTCAAAATATTAATTCCACATCCAAATACAAAATTTTAAAAACTTTACAAAATATTGAAAACCGCGAGTGTAACGCCCCCACGCCCGAGACCGTCGCCGGAGTCGAGTATGAGGTGTTAGTAAGCTTAGTTTAACATTTTTAGAAATTTGGATTATTTGTTTCTACATTCACAGCTTTTAAGCTACTTGCGTCACAGTCACAAGAAAAACCATATCTTGAGTTACGAAACTCGAAATTAAGATCCGTAAATTTTCCTTGAATCTAGACTCATATACCTATCTACTAATGTTTTTTATAAAATTTTTGGTTGGGCCAATTAGTACAGTTTATTAGTTAGAGTTACCCCTGTTTCAGGACTTGACTGGTCTGACCTCTGTTTACTACGAACCACATTTCTCTCTGTACAAAATTCATATGACTATGAGGTTTGTTTCTACTAAAAATAGACTCAATGGATTCTGAGGATATAAAATACACCACCTAATTAAATCTTTACAATTTTTGGTGAATTTCTAAAGTAGGAACAGGGGATTCAGAAACCGCTATGACCCTGTTTCACTAAAATTCAAATATCTTCTAACATATAATTCCTTTACCTGTTTAATTTGTTTCATGTGAAACTAGACATAATAATCTTCAATTTGATATGTAATCCATCACCAAATTCAATTGCTATGATTTTTAGTAAATTTTCAAACTCGCATCAGTGTTGCTGCAGTATTCTGTTTATGGCAAATTTCATCCCTCTTATGAGTTTTTATGCACTAAGTATCTTAATAATTTTCCTTAACATCAAACATAATCTAAACTTACCATTTTCATAATTTATCATTATCAAATATTTTCTCAACCATTCTGTCACCATATCATAAGATCATTTACACAAAATAAGTATATTGCTATACATGCCATACTTAAATTTACAAGCCATTTACCAAAAATCTTCCGGATAGTGTGACTGAGCCTTCGACCTATCCCGACTCCTGAACTGGCTTGTCCAAAACTACAATGAGTAAGAAGGAAGGAGTAAGCATAAATGCTTAGTAAGTTCATATGTAAATAATAAATAACATAACAAACAATCAAACTAATCAACATTAGCATATATCATCAACACACTTATCACATTTTTTTAATCATTTTTCATCATCTTATTACCTTATCGTGGTTGTAATCAACACTCAACCCGAGGGTTAAATACATACCTATCCAAAATATCCATTTCTCATCACTTACCAATACGTCTCTTTTCATCTCGAGTATTCCTCCATTTGAGTAAAACTTTACCTATTGAACACATCGGAATATAATTTGGATACATGGATAATTTGCATATAAGTGCCACATATTCAATCAAGAAATCATGTAACCCGCCCATAAGCGAACTCGTACTCAACTCAACGAGCTCGGGCGTTCGCATCCATAAGTGAACTCGAACTCAACTCAACGAGTTTGGATGCCTAGTTACATCTCACGAACTCGGACTCAACTCAACGAGTTCGGACATTCGCATCCATAAGTGAACTCGGACTCAACTCAACGAGTTCGGATGCTCAACCATCCTAGTGACATGTCAGTTGTATCCTAATCTATTCCTAAGGTTCAAACGGGATTTTTCTCGAACACTTATCCTTGCTGTCTTCCGTAGAATGCCGAAATCAAACTCGGTAACAATTATATTTAACAAGTAGCTCACATAATTTACATATTATTTGAAATTAACCACAAAGCATACATTTCATAATGAAATTCAGCATAACACATAATTAATATCAATAACTTAAAAATAACAATTATGCTACATTATTTACACATGAACTTACCTTGGTACCAAAATACAATGATTTTGCAATTTAGTCCATAATCTTTTCTTTTCCTCGATTGAGGTCGATTCCACGTCTTTCTTGATCTAAAATAACACATTTAGCTCATTTAATACTCACATTATCAAATTAATCCTTAACTCAAATTTTGGCAAAATTACAATTTTTCCCCAAAACTTTTGCATATTTACATTTTTGGCCCTAGGTTCGGGATTAAAATTTATTCCTTATTCTTATGTTTTACAACATGCTGATCACTTTTCTCTTCTATGGCAACATCAAATTCTCACTCTAACATGTACTTGTGACTATTAGGTATTTTTACCGATTAAGCCTTTTACTCGTTTTTGCTTAAAATTGAGTAGTACAAGTTGTCTATCATAATTTAAAACCCCATATTCTATCATAAAACATCAAAATACACAAATTTCACCTATGGGTATTTTTCCAAATATAAACCCTAGGTTGAATTATTGCTAACATAAGCTTAATCGAGCTACGGGGATTCCAAAAACGTAAAGAACATTAAAAACGGGGCTTGGAATCACTTACTATGGAGCTTGGAAGCTTGAAACAAACCCTAGTTATTGAGAACCCTTGAAATTTCAGCCTAATGAAGAAGATGGACGAAAATTGGCTTTTAATTTTGTTTTTAATTCATTTTAATAACTAAATGACCAAAATACCCTTACTACTAAACTTTCTGAAAATTCCTTCCATGTCCTAATTTTGTCCATGAACTTAAAATTGGTCAAATTTCTATTTAAGACCTCCTCATTAATATTCCAAAACAATTTCATACTAAAAACTTCTAGAATGCAAGTTTTGCAACTTATTCGATTTAGTCCCTACTTTCAATTTAAGCACTTTAGGCATAGAATTTCATCACGAAATTTTCACACAATCATGCAATCATATCATAATCATCAAAATAATTATAAAATAATTATTTCTATCTCAGATTTGTGGTCACGAAACCACTATTCCGATTAGGCCCTAATTCGGGATATTACAACTTTCCCCCCTTTTAAGGATTTTCGTCCTCGAAAATCTTACCGGTAAACAGGTGTGGATATTGGTTTCTCATAGTTTCTTCAGGTTCCCATGTAGTCTCTTCTACCCCATGCTTTTGCCATAACACCTTCACAAGTGCAACATTTTTATTCCTTAGTTGTTTGACCTCTCGAGCTAAAATCTTAATCGGTTCTTCTTCGTAGGCCATATCTGGTTGTAGTTCAATTTCTGTCGGTGAAACTACATGTGAAGGATCCGAACGATACCGACGTAACATAGATACGTGGAACACATCATGAATCTTCTCTAATTCAGGTGGTAATGCTAGCCGATATGCTACCGGTCCAACTTTTTCAATTACTTCATACGGCCCAATAAAACGCGGACTTAATTTGCCCTTCCGTCCAAATCTAAGGACTTTCTTCCACGGAGACACCTTTAAAAATACTTTATGACCAACTTGAAATTCAATGTCCTTTCGTTTTAGATCTGCATAAGATTTCTGTCTATCTGAAGCAGCTTTCAAACAATCTCGAATTACTTTCACTTTTTCTTCGGTTTCTTTTATTAAATCAACTCCATAAATCTGATTTTCCTTGATTTCAGTCCAATACAATGGCGTTCGACACTTACGACCATATAATGCTTCATAAGGTGCCATTTCCAAGCTCGTCGGATAACTATTGTTGTAAGCAAATTCTACCAGCGGCAAATATCTTTCCCAACTTCCTTGAAATTCCAATACACAACATCTAAGTATATCTTCATGAATCTAAATTACTCTCTCTGATTGTCCATCAGTTTGTGGATGAAAAGCAGTACTAAAATTTAACTTTGTACCTAACGCGTCTTGCAACTTTTGCCAAAACCGCGAGGTAAACCTTGGATCTCTATCTGAAATAATCGACAATGGTATTCCGTGTAATCTAACAATTTCTCTAATATACAGTTCAGCCAACTTGTTAAGAGAATAATCCGTGCGTACCGGGATAAAATGAGCCGACTTAGTTAATTTGTCAACTATTACCCAGATGGCATCTTTCTTTCCTGGAGTCAATGGCAATCCTGAAACAAAATCCATAGTAATCCGATCCCATTTCCATTTAGGAACCATAATAGGCTGAAGTAATCCCGAAGGCACTTGGTGTTCAGCTTTCACCTGTTGACAAATTAAGCATTTGGACACAAACTCTGATATATCTCTTTTCATTCCATTCCACCAATACATTTTCTTCAAGTCATTATACATTTTCGTACTACCCGGATGATTCGAGAAATAACCACTATGTGCTTCCTGTAGGATCTTTTGAATCAATTCCTCATTCTTCGGTACACAAATCCGATCTTTAAACATTAAGCACCCATCAGAACCAATTTTGAAATCTGACTCTGTATCAACTTCACACTGTTTTCTCTTGGCATGCAAATCTTGATCATCTTTCTGAGCTTCAGAAATCTCTTTCAAAAACATTGGTTTTGCTCTTAACTCTGCTAGAATCGAACCATCATCTGACACTTTCAACTGAGTGTTCATAACTCTCAAAGCAAACAACAACTTTCTGCTCAAAGCATCAGCAACCACATTCGCTTTTCCCGGATGATAATCAATAACAAGCTCGTAATTTTTCAATAATTCCAACCATCTTCGCTGTCTTAAATTCAAGTCTTTTTGTGACATCAAGTACTTAAGACTTTTATGGTCGGTATATACCCGGCACTTTTCACCATACAAATAATGTCGCCAAATTTTTAAAGCAAACCGCAGCCAATTCCAAATCGTGAGTAGGATAATTCCTCTCATGAGGTTTTAACTGCCTCGAAGCATAAGCCACCACTTTTCCTTCTTTCATGAGTACACACCCCAAACCATTTAGAGAAGCGTCACTATACACCACAAATTCTTTACCTGATTCGGGTTGTATCAGCACTGGTGCTTCAGTTAATAACTTTTTAAATTCTTCAAAACTCTGTTGACATTCTTCCGTCCATTCAAATTTAACATCCTTTCGGAGTAGTCTAGTCATAGGAACAGCAATTATAGAAAATTCATTTACGAACCGCCGATAATACCCAGCTAGCCCCAAGAAACTCCTAACTTCAGTTACATTTTTCAGTGGTTTCCAATCAACAATGGCTGAAATTTTACTAGGATCAACCCGTATACCATCACCTGAAACAATATGACCCAAAAATCTAACTTCCCGGAGCCAAAATTCACTTTTACTAAACTTAGCATACAGCTGCTTATCTCTCAACAAAGATGTAGCACATTTCAAACATTCTTCAGGTGTACAAGATAATTCATCAAATACCCGGATAGAATTTTCAAGCCAGAACTCTGCTTTCTCTGCATCATCATCAATATTTTCTCTAAATTCTTCAGCCCCTTGTTTACGAATTCTATCAACGGGCATTCTGTGAAATTTTATCATATCCACTCCTTGAGGCATTAGAGGCATAGGTTGAGGAATTGGGGGAGGTGGGGGAGGTCGTACATTTGGGTTCGTACGAACGAACTCAGTGTACCATGCACTCATCATTTGGAGAAAGGCTTCCCGATCCCTTTCTCCTCCTCCCTGACCAACAGTAGGAGGTGGGTTTTCAGTCGACGCTGCTCCTTCAGTCAGAACTGGCGCATTACTCTCTACTTCATCTGCCATAGCTAGATCGGGATCCATTTACTATAAAAAAATCATTTAAAAAGGTCAGAAGTCGTCACACTATCACAATTCATACATATGGCATGTATAGCAAAATCCGTACATACAACACGTAGTCCGAGAACCGACTAAACTTGCTCCGATACAAATGTAATGCCCCCAAGCTTGAGACCGTCGCCGGAGTCGAGTTTGAGGTGTTAGTAAGCTTAGTTTAACATTTTTAGAACTTTGGATTATTTGTTTCTACATTCACAGCTTTTAAGCTACTTGCATCACAGTCACAAGAAAAACCATATCTCGAGTTACGAAACTCGAAATTAAGATCCGTAAATTTTCCCTAAATCTAGACTCATATAGTTATCTACTAATTTTTTTATAAAATTTTTGGTTGGGCCAATTAGTACAGTTTATTAGTTAAAGTTACCCCTATTTCAGGACTTGACTGGTCTGACCTCTGTTTACTACGAACCACATTTCTCTCTGTACAAAATTCATATGACTATGAGGTTTGTTTCTACTAAAACTAGACTCAATGGATTCTGAGGATATAAAATACACCACCTAATTATATCTTTACAATTTATGGTGAATTTCTAAAGTAGGAACAGGGGATTCAGAAACCGCTATGACCCTGTTTCACTAAAATTCAAATATCTTCTAACATATAATTCCTTTACCTGTTTAATTTGTTTCATGTGAAACTAGACATAATAATTTTCCATTTTATATGTAATCCATCACCAAATTCAATTGCTATGATTTTTAGTAAATTTTCAAACTCGCATCAGTGTTGCTGCAATATTCTGTTTATGGCAAATTTCATCCCTCTTATGAGTTTTTATGCACTAAGTATCTTAATAATTTTCCTTAACATCAAACATAATCTAAACTTACCATTTTCATAATTTATCATTATCAAATATTTTCTCAACCATTCTGTCACCATATCATAAGATCATTTACACAAAATAAGTATATTGCTATACATGCCATACTTAAATTTACAAGCCATTTACCAAAAATCTTCCGGATAGTGTGACTGAGCCTTCGACCTATCCCGACTCCTGAACTGGCTTGTCCAAAACTACAATGAGTAAGAAGGAAGGAGTAAGCATAAATGCTTAGTAAGTTCATATGTAAATAATAAATAACATAACAAACAATCAAACTAATCAACATTAGCATATATCATCAACACACTTATCACATTTTTTTAATCATTTTTCATCATCTTATTACCTTATCGTGGTTGTAATCAACACTCAACCCGAGGGTTAAATACATACCTATCCAAAATATCCATTTCTCATCACTTACCAATACGTCTCTTTTCATCCCGAGTATTCCTCCATTTGAGTAAAACTTTACCCGTTGAACACATCGGAATATAATTCGGATACATGGATAATTTGCATATAAGTGCCACATATTCAATCAAGAAATCATGTAACCCGCCCATAAGCGAATTCGGACTCAACTCAATGAGCTCGGGCGTTCGCATCCATAAGTGAACTCGGACTCAACTCAACGAGTTCGGATGCCTAGTTACATCTCACGAACTCGGACTCAACTCAACGAGTTCAGACATTCGCATCCATAAGTGAACTCGGACTCAACTCAACGAGTTCGGATGCTCAACCATCCTAGTGACATGTCACTTGTATCCTAATCTATTCCTAAGGTTCAAACGGGATTTTTCTCGAACACTTATCCTTGCCGTCTTCCGTAGAATGCCGAAATCAATACTCGGTAACAATTATATTTAACAAGTAGCTCACATAATTTACATATTATTTGAAATTAACCACAAAGCATACATTTCATAATGAAATTCAGCATAACACATAATTAATATCAATAACTTAAAAATAACAATTATGCTACATTATTTACACATGAACTTACCTTGGTACCAAAATACAAAGATTTTGCAATTTAGTCCACAATCTTTTCTTTTCCTCGATTGAGGTCGATTCCACGTCTTTCTTGATCTAAAATAACACATTTAGCTCATTTAATACTCACATTATCAAATTAATCCTTAACTCAAATTTTGGCAAAATTGCAATTTTGCCCCTAAACTTTTGCATATTTACATTTTTGCCCCTAGGTTCGGGATTAAACTTTATTCCTTATTCTTATGTTTTACAACATGCTGATCACTTTTCTCTTCTATGGCAACATCAAATTCTCACTCTAGCATGTACTTGTGACTATTAGGTATTTTTACCGATTAAGCCCTTTTACTCGTTTTTGCTTAAAATCGAGTAGTACAAGTTGTCTAACATAATTTAAAACCCCATATTCTATCATAAAACATCAAAATACACAAATTTCACCTATGGGTATTTTTCCAAATATAAACCCTAGGTTGAATTATTGCTAACATAAGCTTAATCGAGCTACGGGGATTCCAAAAACGTAAAGAACATTAAAAATGGGGCTTGGAATCGCTTACTATGGAGCTTGGAAGCTTGAAACAAACCCTAGCTATGGAGAACCCTTGAAATTTCAGCCTAATGAAGAAGATGGACAAAAATTGGCTTTTAATTTTGTTTTTAATTCATTTTAATAACTAAATGACCAAAATACCCTTACTACTAAACTTTCCAAAAATTCCTTCCATGTCCTAATTTTGTCCATGAACTTAAAATTGGTCAAATTTCTATTTAAGACCTCCTCATTAATATTCCAAAACAATTTCATACTAAAAACTTCTAGAATGCAAGTTTTGCAACTTATTCGATTTAGTCCCTACTTTCAATTTAAGCACTTTAGGCATAGAATTTCATCACAAAATTTTCACACAATCATGCAATCGTATCATAATCATCAAAATAATTATAAAATAATTATTTCTATCTCGGATTTGTGGTCACGAAACCACTATTCCGATTAGGCCCTAATTCGGGATATTACAGCGAGTAAATCCGAAAATCAGGATGTTACAACTTTACCCTCCTTAAAGAAATCTCGACCTCGAAATTTTACCTTATTAGAATAGTTGAGGGTACTGTTGACGCATAGCCTCCTCAGTCTCCCAAGTAGCTTCTTCTTTGCTATGGTTCCTCCAAAGTACTTTCACTAGTGGAACTGATTTCCTTCTCAACACCTTGACGTCACGATCATGTATTTGCACAGGTTCCTCTTCGAAAGTTAAATCTGACTGCACCTCGATCTCTGTAACTGGTATGATATGAGTTGGGTCAGATCGATACCGCCTCAGCATGGATACATGAAAAACGTCGTGGATACGATGCAGTTCTGGTGGTAACTCTAGCTGATAAGCCACTGGTCCAACCCGCTTAACAATTCGGTAAGGCCCAATAAACCGTTGGCTCAACTTACCCTTCTTACCAAATCTCAAAATTTTCTTCCAAGGGGAAACCTTCAAGAAAACCATATCCCCAACAGCGAACTCAATCTCTTTGCGCTTCAGATCCACATACGACTTCTGTCTATCCGATGCCTCCTTTAACCGATCCCTTATCAGCCTAACCTTGCTTTCAGTGTCTGCCACCAATTCTGGTCCAAGCACTTGTCGTTCACCCAACACTGTCCAACACGTCGGCGTACGACATCTTTGCCCATAGAGCGCTTCATATGGTGCCATCTGAATACTTGCTTGATAGCTGTTATTGTAAGCAAACTCCGCCAATGGCAAGTAGTCCTCCCAACTTCCACGAAAATCAATCATACAACCTCTCAACATATCTTCCAGAACCTGAATAACCCTTTCTGACTGTCCATGTGTCTGTGGGTGAAAAGCGGTGCTAAAATCCAATCGTGTACCCAACGCTTCCTGCAACTTCTGCCAAAATCGAGACGTAAACCTAGGGTCTTGATCAGAAATTATCGACACTGGCACCCCATGCAGTCGCACTACCTCTGCCACATATAACTTGGCCAACTTTTGCAGTGAGTAGTCGGTACGAACAGGTATGAAATGAGCAGATTTTGTTAACCTATCCACAACCACCCACACCGAATCTTTCTTGGTGGGTGTCAAAGGTAACCCACTCACAAAGTCCATTGTTACTCTTTTCCACTTCCATAACGGAATTTTCATAGGTTGCAATAATCCCGAAGGCAATTGGTGCTCAGCCTTAACCTGCTGGCACGTCAGACATTTCCCAACAAATTCAGTCACCTCTTGTTTTAATCCGGGCCACCAGTACACTTCTCGCAAGTCTCGATATAACTTATTCCCTCCAGGATGCATGGCACAGAGTCCACCATGAGCCTCTTTTAGAATTATTTGCCTCAATTCAGGGTCCTTTGGAATACAAACCCTTCCACGAAAGCATAGAACTCCTTCAGTGTTCAACCCAAAATCCTCGTTCTCACCACTCTTAACTTGTTGGAACCGAAGAGCTAATGAATCGTCCTTCAACTATTTTTCCTTAATCTGCTCAGTCCAAGTAGGCCTTACCTGCAGTTCTGCCAACAAGCTTCCATCGTCGTACAGACTTAATCGTGCGAGCAAGGCTCTCAAATCAGTAACAACCCTTCGACTCAACATATCCGCCACCACATTAGCCTTTCCTGGGTGGTACTCTATTGAACAGTCGTAATCTTTAAGCAACTCCACCCATCTTCGTTGCCTAAGGTTCAACTCCTTCTGAGTCAACAAATACTTTAGGCTCTTATGATCTGTATATATAATGCACTTCTCCCTATATAAGTAATGTCTGCAAATTTTTAACGGAAAAATCACCGCTGCTAGCTCCAAATCATGCGCAGGGTAATTCACCTCATGAGCCTTAAGCTGTCGCGATGCATAAGCGACCACCTTGCCCTCTTGCATCAGTATGCAACCTAACCCCACATGCGACGCATCGCTGTATATAGTAAAGTCCTTCCCAAACACCGGTTGAATCAACACTGGCGCTTCCGTCAATATCTTTTTCAACCGATCAAAAGCTTTTTGCTGTATCTCGGTCCAGACAAATGGTACTCCTTTCCTTATGAGCTTTGTCAAGGGTGCCGCCATCACCGAGAAACCCTCCACAAACCTTCTGTAGTAACCTGCCAACCCTAGGAAACTCTGAATTTCTGATACTGACCTAGGTGGCTTCCATTCCAGAATTGCTTCAATTTTACGATGATCCACCTTAATCCCCTCAGCAGAGACCATATGCCCTAGGAAGGTTACCTCCTTCAACCAGAATTCACACTTGCTGAATTTCGCATAGAGTTCCTTTTTCCCTTAACACTTGCAGCACAATACGGAGATGCTCATCATGTTTCGTCTCCGTTTCAGAGTATACCAGGATATCGTCGATAAAGACGACTACGAACCGATCCAAGTAAGGTTGGAATACTCGATTCATCAGATCCATAAAAGCTGCAGGTGCGTTCGTCAGCCCAAACGGCATGACCACAAACTCATAATGTCCATATCGAGTTCGAAACGCTGTTTTATGAATATCCCCTTCTTTTACCCTTAGTTGATGGTATCTAGAACGAAGATCGATTTTGAAGAGTACTGAAGCTCCCCTCAGTTGATCAAACAGATCGTCAATCCTTGGTAGTGGATACTTATTCTTAATCGTCAGTTTGTTCAACTAGCGATAATCGATGCACATGCGTATCGTTCCGTCCTTTTTCTTCACAAACAGGACCGTTGCTCCCCAAGGAGACACACTAGGCCTAATGAAGCCTCTATCTAACAACTCTTGGATTTGAGCCTTCAGTTCCACCAACTCCTTCGGTGCCATCCTATAGGGTGCAATAGATACTGGAGCTGTTTCCGGCAACAAATCGATTCCAAACTCAACTTCCCGATTCGGAGGTAATCCAGGAAGCTCTTCTGGAAAAACATCCCGGAATTCCCTAACAGTTTTGATGGTCTCCACAGTCAGATCCTCAGTTTCAGTTTGGCTTACCAAAGCCAGATATGCCTCGCACCCCTTGCGCATCAGTTTCTCGGCCCTCAACACCGATACTACATTGGATAAGTAATCCCTCCGTTCTCCAATAATCATTACCTCTTCATCATTGACAGTCCTTAACACCATCCTCTTAGCTGCGCAATCCAAAGTTGCCTTATGCTTGGTCAACCAATCCATCCCTAGTATCAAATCGAATTCTTCAAGCGGTAACTCCATCAAATCCCCAAACAGAACACCCTCCCTTGAATCTCTAGAGGCACCTCTTTGAAGAGTTTCTCTACCTTAACCGAATGACCTAAAGGACTTATCACAGACACCCCACATACAGTCTCTTCGAAGTGCACACCCAGTGCCCCAGAAATGTTATATGCCACATATGAATGGGTTGATCCCACATCAATTAGAGCAGTATAAGGTACACCATAGATAAAAAATGTACCAGTTATGACATCAGGTGCGTCACCCTCTTCGCGGCGACGAGCAGCATACACCAAAGCTGGCTGACGAGCATCCGCGTTACCAATACCCCTGCCAGGTGCCCCACGTCCACGGCCATTATCATCGCGACCTTGTCCACAACCTCTTGGCAGTGGCGGTCCATCCCTCACAGGTTGAGCCGGTCGCACAGCCCCTTGTTCGGCCACCTGAGCCTGAGTGGCCCTCCTAGGACAATCCTTAATCCTATGCTCCTTAGACCCACAACGAAGACAAGCCCTAGAATGCTTCCAGCACTCTCCTTGATGCATTCTGCCGCAATCCCCACAAGCTTGCAGTCTACCTGGGTTCACCGAAACTACTCGAACCGGTTCCTCCATCCTAGCTCTCTTAACATTTCGATTTGCAGCACCCGCTGGTCCAGCATCCCTCCTGAACCGATTTCGATCCCTATCACGATTCTTTCGTTCGGTTTGTTTCACCTCCTCGGCTATCTTAGCCTTCTCCACCAATGCAGTGAAATCTCGCTCTCTCTGCGGAGCTATGAGCACCCTTAACTCATCTCTAAGACCATCCTCAAAACGAACGCTGTCATTAGCATACTGACTCAATCGTAGAAACTCCGCCTCATATTCAGTAATGGTCTTATTTCCCTGAGTCAGATTCAAGAACTCCTTTCTGCGTGCATCCACATAGCTAGCTCCAACATATTTTGCCTTAAAGGTCTGTTTAAACAGTTCCCATGTTACCCTCTCAGCTGGGGTTCCCTCTCTTACAGTAATCCACCACTGATACGCTTCATCCCGCAGCAACGATACCGCCCCTTTCAACTTGTAACACCCCGAACCCGAGACCGACACCGGAGTCGGACACGAGATGTTAACAAACTTTGAAAAATTTTTTTCAGACACTGCCCAGTCTGAGTACTAGTCGCTTCAAAAATCATATCTTGAGTTTCACAACTCGAAAATCAGTTTTGTGATTTTTTCCCTGAAACTAGACTCATGTCCCCACCTATGTATTTTTTTCTAGAATTTTTGGTTGGTCCAATTAGTACAGTTTATTAGTCAAAGTCTCCCATGTTACAGGGGTCGACTACACTGACCTTTTCCCATTACGACTGGGATATCTCTCTGCACAGAGCTTCAATACTGATGCCGTTTGTTTCTATGGAAATTAGACTCAGAGAGGAATCCATACATATATGGTATGACCCCTAATTATCTCTGGTCAATTTATAGTGAATTTCCAAAGGCGGAACAGTGAATCCAGAAACTGTTCTGGCCCTGTTCCACAAGAACCCGAATATCTCTTTCTGTACTGTTCCTATAATTTTTTCGTTACTTCCATATGAAAGTAGATTCATCAAGGTTCGATTACATAATTTATTCACTATTTAATTCCACTCCTACGAATTCTTGTGATTTTTCCAATCCACACCACTGCTGCTATCAGCTTCTGTTTTCAAAGTAAACCTTACCTAATTTGGGGTTTCAGGGACCAACTAGGGCCTTGTCATACATAAGCCCACATATGATCATACTTAGCCATTCCAGTGGCTGATCATTTGCTCAACACTTCCATTCCAACTATAGTTACATCATGAAACCATCTATACATTCATAAACACGAATGGTCTAATGCCATACTCCACTTCTACAAGCCATTTTCCAATGGCTGTACACTTATACATTTCATAAAGTACTCGAAAACAACAATGGGTAGTCCTATACATGCCATATCAAGATTCAACCAAAATAGTACCCAAAAGAGCCTTTGATAGTGTGGGCGACTTCGACTTCAAGATCCCGAGTCCGATAGCTGGAGAACCAAAAATCTATAAAACAGAGGAGCAGTGTAACGAGTAAGCAATTTATGCTTAGTAAGTTTTGAGCAAGGAATTCCAGCATAAACAAAGAATAACACACATTTAGCTAAATGGAATATTTCATAATACGCAATTTACCGATATCAAACTTGCTTCACAACATTAACAACCCTTATGTACATACACAATAGACTAACTTAGCCGAAGGCCGGTAGCTCGTTTATCAACTGAGCGAACATTTATTTGTAAGGGCTCGATTAAATTCAACACATACGTAACATATCCCCATATTGGGATGTTTTTCGAGTATTCGCTGGAATTTTACAGCAAGCTCATTCATTACCAAATCACGTACCTTCGGGATTTAACCGGATATAGCTCCTCGTTCAAATGCCTTCGGGACATAGCCCGGTTTTAGTAACTCACACAATGCCTTCGGGACATAACCCGGATTTAACAACTCGCACGAATGCCTTCGGGACTTAACCCGGATTTAACAACTCGCACGAATGCCTTCGGGACTTAACCCGGATTTAATATCTCGCACAAAGGCCTTCGGATCTTAGTCCGGATATATTCTCTTAGCACAAAGCCTTCGGGACTTAGCCCGGACATCATTCAATTAATCATGCACATCTAACAATAATTCATGGCACATTCATATTTCATTTTCATTTGCGAAACTCAAACACAAGGCACATATCATCCTTGCACATTCGGCTCAATAGCCTCACATAGAGCATGATTTAATCACATCGTAATTTAAGCTCTCTTACTCAAGAACTTACCTCGGGTGTTGTCGAACGATTCCGCTAGCTATTCAACCACTTTTTCCTTCCCTTTATCGGATTTATTTCCCCTTTGCTCTTGAGCTTAATCAAACAAATAAATTGATTTCATCATTTAGGCATCAAAAAGATGAACACAAGGCACTTAGCCCATATTTATACATTAGACATTAAAGTCTCATACATGCAAAAATCATGCATCAACACAACATATTAGCTAATTTCTTTCCCCTTGGCCGAATATGCATGTCTATTTTTGGGGTCGATCTCAACACTTAATACACACATATACACACACTAGTAAAGCATCCTCCCCCTTTTCATCGATTTAACACATGCATTGCTCATCAACATGCAAAGTTACATTCGGCCTTAGCACACATCTTGCTAGCCGATTCTTCTCCATTTAGCAACCAATGCACATATGTGCTCACACAAAAATGCTAAAAAGGAGGTTCAAGAATCATCAAGCCATCATCACATGCATCATTAACAAGCTTCATATTTTGCATGCAATGGCATTAACACAACCTCCACCTAGGCCGAATCTTAACTCATCCTCATGCCTCATCACCACAACATCAAACATCAACCAAGAATGATGCATCCATGGTCAAGTGCCATTTCCATCACATAGCAAGATTTAGACCATGGGCTAGGTAGAACTCAAGCTAACAACTAAAACATGCATGCATCTCATGGAACATCATCAAACATACCTTAGCCTAGCTACATGCATGGCCGAATCTCTTCACCTTTCTTCTTCTTTCCTCCTTAAAATTTTTGGCCAAGGATGAACCAAAGGATGAGAAATTTTTTTCTTTGTTTTTCTTTCTAATTTAGGCTAAATGAAGGTGAGAAAGGATGAACACAAATTTTTCTCCTTTCTTCTCTTTAGCTCACGGCAATGGGGGGGCAACCACACATTTTTTTTTCTTTTGTTTCCATTTATTTATTACCCATACTCCTTATTTTATTCTTCCATTAACAAAACATGTTTCATGACATGTTTTGCCCATCATTCCTTGTCATGGCCGGCCACTACTCATTAGGGGGGGAATTTGGCATGCAAGTCCCCCCTTTGTCCACATGCACTAATAGGTCCTCACACATTGACCTATCACATTTTAGAATTTTCTCACATAAGTCCTATTGACTAAATTCACATGAAATCAACCAAATTGAAGCTTGAAATTTTCACACATTCTTAATTACATATTCTAGACAATAAGTATCACATTCAAACATTTCGGTGACTCGGTTTAGCGGTCCCGAAACCACTTCCCGACTAGGGTCAACTTTGGGCTGTCACACAACTTCTGTTCTACGGAGCAGTCTAGGTCATCCATGATCCGCTCTGTGGCTTCCAACCAGTACTCAGCCACATTTGGGGCCACTCCAGATATGCCCTAAAAATCTCAGCTCCGTTGGCCCGAAGTCGTTCAGAAATGGACCCCCTATTCATGGGCCCGATGTTAGCTCCGGCCACCCTTTCCAAAACCTTCAACATGGCCTGAGACAAAGTGTCATCCCCTGCGGCCCGGTCATACGACCCATTTTCATTAACCGGTGGTGGACGTACCTCGCCAGCTGGTATGTGTTCAGATGACGCAGATCCAGCTTGAGTGCTACCTGGGCCTCGTCCACGGCCTCTTCCCCGAGTAACCCTTGTACTCATAATGATTTATCTGATTACAAATTTTATGACATTAGTTTACTGGTTTCACTGTTTATTACAGAATGTCTTATGAACAGATAGAGTTTCAGAGTTATTTCCGCGCAAGCACAATTTAGCTACGGTCCTAGTTTTGTAGCCCTAATATCATATTATCAATAGCACTATCTCTAAGGCTCAGTACTATCTACAGTATTATTTCTAGTCCAGTTCCATAAATATTTAAAGCAGAAAAAGAACACTTACAGACTTGGTGCCGGGGATTCAATGTGCCACTTCCTTATCAGTCCATAAAAAAAACCCATGTTTTTGTTTACCGAAAATAAAAAGATTTCATTTGAAAACACTTTGATTTTAAAACTATTGATTTAACCTCGTTCAATAGAAAAACTTTGAACATCTTTGAAAAACTTATAAAAAAAAACTCTTTTTTTTAAAGATTTTCGGACCCGATCCACAGCTGAGTTGTTGCAACCTAGGCTCTGATACCACTAAATGTAACACCCCAAACCCGGCCTGGACGTTATGATCGGATCTGATGCGCCACATCGAAGCGTTCAAAATATTTCGCATTACTTAGTTTGGAAAAACTTAGTTGGTGTTGTAAAAGACACTTTTAAAAGTAGGTTAAAGTGAATGGAAGCTGTGCACCAGGTAGGAAACCGGGAAGGAGAGGAGGTGAGTCCGTCGGACTGCTTAAGTACCAAGCTCCCTTCGGATCCAATCCTAAACATGCACACCACCATTGCCACACTCTAACATCTTGTATAATTTGGAGAAAACCGTTTGGTTATGTCCATCTTAAGAAAATGATTAAGGTTGAAAACATTTGCTTAGCGGAAGTCTTACTTGTATTCGTGTTATTTTGAAATCACTTAATGTTTTTGAAAATGCGTCCTAGAGCTAATCCATTTCGTTAGTTATCAAAGTTTTATCATAATAGAATTAAATAATAAAGAAACAACCCAAACCATAAAAATAATTAAGCGGCCTTATTACAAAAAAAACCCAAAACCATAAACGAAAATATGGAAAATCTAGTTCACCAGAAGAAAACGAATTTGCAAAAAACGTGTGGCCACTCCGAATCCCGCCCAGCTCCAAGTCCACCAACTAGGGCTCACCTGCAAGGATGGAAAAAAAAGGGGTGAGTTTGGGAAAACTCGGTGTATACAGAAACCCATCCAAAGCCCAAATCAGCTCGAGCCCATTGGGCCTAAGCCCTATTCAGATAACAGTACACAGTGGACCGCAGCCCTTTTCAGAATACAGTAGCAAGGCCTTAGCCCCTTTTTACATAACAGTGTGGCCCATAGGCCCAGTTCAGTAACATATGTAACAATAGTAGTAATGAATGCAAGCACAACTGGGGAGACTACTCAACCCACCAACCGCTACACTACCCCGTACCAGCCCTACTCTCCATGTGGGGAATATCTCAACCCACCCAGCCCTACACTCCACAGTTGCAGCAACGCTGCTCAAATATCAGTGAGTTGAGGCAAAGCCTCCAGTACGTGGATAAACCACTTTCAATACTTCCTCCATCAATACCCCAATCCCATGCAACAGATGTTAATAAAAGCATATCATGCAAAATACAGTATCAATCAGTCATGTAGTTTAGCCAATTTAAACCCTAGGGGTATTTCGGTAATTATGCTCTTTAGGGTAATTTCGTAACTTACGCAACTACACAAGCTACTTCAATAATTTTAGCAATTTATGCAATTTGGTTCCACCATCTAACTAACAGGCTACTTTGCCCGTCTCTTGCCCATATTGGTCCGTAAGCCCATTGGGCCCAGTTTTGGCCCATCGAGGCCCTCTTTTTCCGAAGTACGTTAAATGTCACACGAACTTACTTACCACTTTGCAGTGCTAGATCTAAAAATTACTCTATGTCTTGAGAGCATTCGCATACTCACAAGCCTAAGAAATGCCGGAATTTCGGCATTTCGACTTTTGGCGAATTGAACTAAGGAAGGGTGTTCGGTACACATCTAATTCGCGACGACTGCTACCGAGATCCCTTTCGATGTCCTACAATTGATTAGTACAGTTCTTATTTACAAACCATAATCACTAAACCCAAAACTTGCTCAACCAAAGTCGAACCATGTTCCTAAAAAGCCTTTGAACCCTTACCTTTTTGCTAGAATCGATAGCTAGCTCCGAATCCAATTGTTCCAATGATTCACGCTTTCGATCCAACGCTTAAGAAGACTCTAATCACCGAAAGAAAACATCAGTTACAAACCCTTAAAGCCTTATGCTCAAATCGACAGCCTCCCTAATTTTTAGGGACTTCGGCTTTTCCTAACATCGTAAAATAAGAACAGATCTGATATTATAAGTACTTACCCCTTACTCCTACTTGATTTCTACGCAATCTGGTGCAGATTTATCCTTATAACAATGGTAAAACCCGAATCCAAGGGTTGAAGAAGTTTCGGCTATAAGCCCCTAAACCAATGGTACTTTCGACTTTTGGGTGGTGAAGGAGATGACGATATGAGGCTATGACCTTGAAGTAGAATTGCCATCAGGTATCTAGGATTAAGAAAAGATAATCACAGATTTAATAAAAAAAAGAACATAGAAGGACCTGGCTTTGAAGAAATCGGCACAAGCAGTGATCACAGGATTTCGACTTTTATGGATTCGGCAAAAGTATTGATGAACAGCAGAATTGATGAATGGTTTTGAAGAAGAAAAATAGAAAAAGGAGAATAGGGGAGGTGGTAGTTTCGGCTAGAGAGGAAGAAGAGAGAAAAGAAAACCTTGTGATGTCTGAGTAGAAAAGAACGGCACCACTCAATCCCCTAGGTGCCGAAATACTAACCTCATAACCCTCTGCCAATTTTTCCCCCCTTCAATTCCCAAAATTCGGCCAACTCCTAACCTCTCTCCTAATCCCTTAAATCTCTCCCCTTATCATTCCTTAATCCAAGCGTTTGGACTGATCCAAACTCTCCTTTAGTAGAATCCACCTAGACTCCAACACTTACCCCTCCAGCACTTAAAAATAAATGCATCTATTTGTCAACACTGGGAATCGATCCCATGCCTCCCTCAAAGCTCCATACGCCACCTTTTTAGGAGCCTAGTGGCGTCACCTTGGCCACTTTACTAAGGCTCTTTTTGTGATGCAATTTACCCATCACTCCACTTAAGGGCCACTTAGCCAGAACCCCTAACTCCTAAGTCCAAAAAAATTCAAAAATTCAACCGGGTTTTGGCCAACACATGAGCCTTCCATAAGCCCATTTACCTACTCAAAATATTAATTCCACATCCAAATACAAAATTTTAAAAACTTTACAAAATATTGAAAACCGCGAGTAAATCCGAAAATCAGGATGTTACACGATTATAAGATTAACTTTACATTTCTTTTTAATATTCAAGTGGTCATAATTTAAATCACCAAATATATATATACACAAGAATCATACCGATCCATCTCATAAAATATGCCATAAAAACACATCAAAATATTTAATAACATAACCAAATATGCATTATAACTAACATAACTTCTTTATCGAATTATATAACAAATATATGAAACACATATGCTATTTGTATTGAGTTCATTAACTTGAACTACTTATAATGCAAATCATATCTTCCCAATACATCAATATAAAACCACAACCAAATTATTTTTGTCTCATATAATCATCATTTAGCTCACTACCAAAACACATGACCAATCCCCCCAATATATATATACTTTGAAATAATGTATATGTTAAACTAATGCATCATATGCAAGAATGTAAATATATATACAAATGTCGAACTATTAATCAAATATATTCATTATCTCATTTCAACATTTATTCAAATATACTCATCAACTAATTTTAAACTATTACTAACACATATAAAACATAATCAAAACATATTAACCAAAGGTAACATAACAAACATAATTCATACTATTATATATATATCTTAGCTGATTCACTCAAACCATATCCAAAATCATCAACCAACTTCAATGCACAAAACACATATCACAAATACCATTTATCCATGGCACATAGCATTAGAACCAAAATGAACTTAAACCATAATCAAACATAACCAAATTCAAACATAGAAGTTCAGCCATTTTCGCATGGCTTAAATTATACATAACCCAAAATCCAACATTTCAAAAGTATAATCCAGCCTATACATGCCATAAATTACAAAGTTCACTTATAAAAATACTGAAAATAGTCGATAATGAGATAGACTTTGCTGACGATCCCCGAGCTCGTAACTTGAATCCAAAATCTATAAAACAGAGGTAAACAAGAACACACACAGTAAGCTATTTAAGCTTAATAAGTCATAAGCAAATAAATAACTAATTGACATAATCAATTCATTTAAACTAAACTAAATTATACTATCATACTCACTTTAAATCTTAAGCTTACAATTTCATGTATTATATATACTTTCACATATAAATTATTCATGGCCGAATGAACATATATATATACATTAACAAACTACCATTGAATTTCCAAGCCAAAATATCATTATCATAACAAGTACATATACACTTATATGCATATATTCATAAATCAGAGTATAACAATCACAAACATATTTATATTATATGGCCGAATATACCACCAATTGCACATATGTTTACATTAGTAACTTGTATTATTTCGACCACATATTAAATGGCCAACTTACCTTATTTTCAGATAGCTAATTAACTAACTTATACCTGATCATTTTAGCTTGATTTACACCTTCGTTCACAACTTATGATTGCTCGTTGAACCATTCGAAATTGAATAGCATACACGGATAATCACATATACCATACAATGCCAAAATCCCAAACGTGGTGTTACATGCTATCTCATACCTATGCCACTGTCCCAGATAGGGTCTTACACGAATCGAATACGATGCCGATGTCCCAGACATGGTCTTCTACATAACTGCATATATCGATGCCAACGTCCCAAACGTGGTCTTACACAAAATCACATTTCGGAATCCTATGGTTCGTACGGGGCTTTCGAACGTCATAACTCAGTCAAAACAAATTCATAAACACATTCGGCTAACTCATATATATATTCACATATTTCATTCAGCATATATAACTCACATTTAATTAAAATTAACAATGTCTATTCGCTTATAAACTTACCTCGGATGATGAAAAATGGAGCGAGACGACTAGTCGACAACTTTAGTTTTTCCCCGATCCAAATCTGATTTCTTTGGTTCTCGATCTAAACAAATTCAAATTAAACTCATTCAAACATATTTTCATCCAATTTAGTCTAAAAACACATAATTGGGAAAATTACCATTTTACCCTGACATTGTACACTTTTTACAATTTAGTCCAAATTGCATAAAACACAAAACATGCAAAATTTGCGCACACCATGCTTAGGCTGAATGTTCCTAGTGTTCATACAAGTCCATAAATTTTATTTATTTCACATTTTAGTCCCTCAATATTTTTTCAATTTAGTCCTAATTACTCAAAATCATCAAAAATTCCAATACAAAACATGTTAATCTATCACATATCTTTTATTTTCCATCATCAAACAACAAAAATCACAAGCTTTCAAAAATGGCATAACTCAAAATATTCATCAAAATCAAAAGTTCGAGCATGGGCTTTGTAGATAACATAGCAACGATCTCAAAAACGTAAAAATTATCAAAATTTGAGCTAGAACTTACCTTGAATCAAGATTGAGAATGGCCAAATACCTAAAGCTTTTATTCTTTTCTTTTCTTTTTATTATTCGGTTAAAGAAAAAGTATGAACAATGGCTTTTTAATTAAGTGATATTATAACATATATTAACATATTAGTTAATTTACATAATTAGCCTTTATTATAAAATATGAAACCATTATAACAATAGGTTACAACCGTCCATCCAATTTATTAATGGTCCAATTTCTTTTTAAATGCCTCAACATATAAAGACACATTCATTTCAGCCTTTTTTTCAATTAACCATCAAATTTTCATTTTACGCGATTAAGCCATTTTATTTAATTAAGCACTCAAATGACAAAATTTAATCATGAAAATTTCACACATATAAATTCACACATAATAAACAAAGAAAATAATTTTTAAATATTTTTCTGACTTAGATTTGTGGTCCTGAAACCACCATTCCGAATAGGGTCTAAATCGGGCTGTTACAAGTAAATTTTAGACAGAAAGTTATTGAATTGAAATGTGGAAATGGTGAAATTCTTTAGATTAAATTAGATGGGTCAGATAGATTGCCTGTAGTGATTTCTTCAATGTCAGCTCAGAAATGTATAAGAAAAGCATTTACCTAGCTTATATGTTAAACACAAAAGAGTCTGAATTGAAAATCGAATTAGTGCTAGTGGTGTGTGAATATCCGGATGTGTTCCTGGAAGAGTTACCTGGGTTACAACCAGTTAGAGAAGTTGAGTTTAGCATTGAGTTAGTCCCTGGTACTTCACCGATATCTATTGCTCCGTATAGGATGGTTTCGGTTAAATTAAAAGAATTGAAAGTTCAGTTACAAGAATTGACAGATAAGAGATTCGTGAGACCGAGTTATTCCCCCTGGGGTGCTCCAGTGTTATTTGTAAAGAAGAAAGACAGATCCTTGAGATTGTGCATTGATTACCGATAGCTCAACAAGGTTACCATAAAGAATAAGTATCCTTTACCAAGGATGGATGACTTGTTTGACCATTTGAAAGGAGAAACCGTGCTTTTAAAGATTGATTTGAGATCCGGCTACTATCAGTTACGAGTTGAAGAGTCAGATGTGCCGAAAACTGCTTACAGAACAAGGTCTGGGCACTATGAATTTCTTGTTATGCCATTTGGATTAACTAATGCCCCTGATGTTTTCATGGACTTGATAAACAGAATTTTTTGACCATATTTGGATAAGTTTGCAGTTATTTTTATTGATGACATACTGATTTATTCTCGTGATGAGACCGAGCATGCGGAGCAAGATTTATTTTATTTTTTAGTGGAAACCACCAAAGAATGTGTTTGAGGTTAGAAGCTTTTCGGATTAGCCAATTATTGCAGACGGTTTGTTACAGGCTTTTCTATGATTGCTACTCCTATGACGAGATTGTTGCAAAAAGATGTCAAGTGTGAATGGTCTGAAAAATGACAGTAAAGTTTTGAGAAATTGAAAGCTTTATTGACTGAGGCAACAGTTCTAGTGCAACCTGAATCGGGAAAAGAATTCATAATTTATAGCGAGGTGTCACTGAATGGATTAGGATGCGTGTTGATGCAAGAGGGCAAAGTAATAGCTTATGCCTCGAGACAGTTGAAACTACATGAGAAGAATTACCCAACGCATGATTTGGAATTAGCTGCTATTGTGCTTGCTTTAATGATTTGGAGACATTGTATGGTTAGAAGTGTCATGTTTTTACTGACCATAAGAGTTTAAAGTATTTGATGACTCAGAAGGACTTGAACTTACGACAACGAAGATGGCTTGAATTGTTGAAAGATTATGAATTGGTGATTGATTATCACCCAGGTAAAGCGAATGTAGTCAAAAAAGCCTTTAGTAGGAAAACCTTGTTTGCCTTGAGAGCAATGAACACGAGGTTGACTTTGTCCGATAATCGTTCGATCCTAGTGATACGGCCACGCCTCGGGCACACTTTTGGACCAGCTCCCTAAGCATTGCTTGCAAATCCATGCAAGCTGAAATAGTTCAATTCCTTTTCGTTGAGCTCCGTTTAGCTCGTTTCCAGCTCACTCGAGCTCAAGTCAGCTCAATCGAGCTCAATTTAGCTACAATTCAGCTCATTTATTTTATTGGTTGAATAATTAAAGTATTTATTAACTTAGTTTAAGTTATTACAGCTCATAATTATGTTTTGATTTATTTCATGTTTTTAAAGTTGTCTTAGCTGAATTTAATATGTTTAGCTTAAGACTTTATTAAATTTGTCTATTTTAAATTTATGAGTTAATTAATATATCTATTTTTAATTAATTTGTTCATGTTTCATGTAGGTACAGCCGAATGTGGAGATTCATTCAAGCTAGGTACATGAACGTCTACTTACAATGCATGATGTGGGAACACAATTAAAGATGATTCATGAATGGGCTGGTTCAATGAACGTAAGGATGATGCATGAATGAGTTAATACAATGAATGGAAGAATGCATGAATATTCACTTACATGCATCGGTTGCTGTCCATTGATCTCCTAAGTACCTATTCGGCCAAAAGGTATCTCTTGGAGTGTCCATTCACACCTTGGCCGAACCTAGACATGTCCATTGCTCTCCCATACATTCACCAAGCCTTCAAGTTTATTTCCTTAGCCATGAAGCTGCCCATTGAAGTTCCATTCAGCCGAATTTGGACATAGCCTTTAAAGATACATTTCTAGATTAGTTTTACACATTTAAAGCTGAATTACTTAGTCTTTAAGCTTGTTTAGTATGACTATTCGGCTATCACCTGAACTCTATAAATAGTTGCTGAATTTCTTGTAAAGGGACTTTTGCCATTTTGATAATATATTGAAGATTTGTGAGATTTTCTTCTCTCAATTTCGTCAAAGACTCGTTGGCTTATCTACTAGTTAGTGGCGTCAACCTTGCTCTTTGCAAAACTCGAACTTATCACTTTCAACCCAAAGTGTGGCGTTCATTTGATACCGAGGTTCCTATCTTTGATAGATAGTGGGTCGAGGTCCTTTTTCATCCGTTTCATCCACCTTAAAGACATATAAGATTCGGGTCAACATTTTCCTTATTGTTGGTTCATTCTTGTTTTTAAGCCTTTCTTTCCATTTCACCTTAAACCGAAAAATTCCCTACCTTTAATATTTGTTTTTCCTTCTTCTTAGCCGAAATACCTTACCAACCAATTCCTTTTTAACCTTAAATGAACCATAAACATCTTCATTGAACAAATATAACTCTTTGATTCAAGACGAACAAAACTTCATCGTTTGGACGATCGGGCAACGAAAACGACTCGGATTCATCAACGAGGCCGGGGCGTATCACCTAGCTGAGTTGAGAGCTAGACCACTATTTCTTTAACACATTTGTGAAGATAAAAAATGTGACAGTGATTTGCAAGTCAAGAGAGTTCATTGTGAATCGGTTAGTGATTCAGATTTTCATGTTGGATCTGATGATTGTTTGATGTTCCGAGGTAGAGTTTGTGTACCAAAATAAGATGAAATTATTCAGAAAATTCTTCATGAAGCGCATAATGGTTGTTTATCTGTGCATACGGGTAGTACAAAAATGTATAATGACTTGAAGAAAATGTATTGGTGGTCGGGCATGAAAAGAGATATCTCCGAGTTTGTTCCAAGATGTCTAATTTGACAACAAGTACCTTCAAGTTTACTTCAGCCAGTGATGGTACCCAAGTGAAAATGGGATAGAATCACGATGGATTTTGTAACGGGTTTGCCTTTAACTCCGAATAAGAAAGATGTTGTATGGGTTGTGGTTGATAGATTAACGAATTTGGCTCATTTTATACTGGTACATACTAATTACTCGCTTGATAAGCTAGTTAAACTGTACATTGTTGAGATTGTGAGATTCCATGAGATACCTATTTTTATTATTTCGGACAGAGATCCAATGTTTACTTCGCAATTTTAGAAGAAGTTCCAAGAAGCTTTGGGTACGAAGCTAAACTTTGGTACCGCTTTTCATCCGCAAACTTATGGCTAGTCTGAAAGAGTTATTCAAATTCTCGAAGACATGCTCCGATGTTGTGTTTTAGAATTCGAGGGTAGTTGGGAAAAAATCTACCATTGGTCGAATTTGCCTATAACAATAGTTTTTAGTCGAGTATAAAAATAGAACCTTATGAGGCATTATATGGCTGCAAGTGTCGAACGCCTTTGTATTGGACTGAGCTTAACAAGAAACAGATTCACGGGGTTGACTTAGTTAAGGAAATCGAAGAGAAAATAAAAGTAATTCGAGATTGTTTGAAAGCTTCTTCCGATAAAAAAAAGTTATACATGGATTTGAGAAGAAAAGAGATTGAGTTTCAAGTTGGGGATAAAGTATTTTTGGAAGTATCTCTGTGGAAGAAGATTCTCAGATTATTTCATTGGGCCGTACAAGATTATTGAAAGAATAGGGCTAGTGGCATATCGGTTAGATTTACCGATAGAGTTGGAAAGAAATCATAATATGTTTCATGTATCGATGTTGAGACGATATCGTTCCGATCCTTCACATGTGGTTTCTTCATCAGAGATTGAGATCCGACCGGATATAACGTATGGTGAAAAACTGGCTAAGATATTAGCTCGGGAAGTTAAACAGTTGAGCAATAAAGTGAAGGTTTTGTGGCAAAGACATGGTGTTGAGGAGGCTACATGGGAACCTAAAGAGGCTATGAGAAAACAGTACCCAATCCTATTTTTTGGTAGGATTTTCGGGGACGAAAATCCCTAAATAGGGGGAGAGATGTAACAGACCGATTTTGGGGCTAGTCGAACAGTGGTTTTAGAACCACAAATCCAACATAGAAAAACTTATTTCTATTACTTTTTTATTGTCTACATTTAACGAAATGACTTTATGAAATTTTCGTTCGAAAATTTTGACGTTTGGGCACTCAATTTAGTAAAAAGAACTAAATTGTTAAAAGTGCAAAAGTTGAGTTCTACATGCTAGAGGTGTCCAGTTGCTATGATATTTTAAATTAGAGGTCCTTATATGATAATTAAACCATTTTTTAAGTTAGTGGACAAAAATGGAGATGGTGAGATAAAATTTTAAACTTTGGAAAAAAGAGCATTTTGGTCATTTGGTTAATAAAAGAATAAAAAGGGAAAATAAAGCCAAAATTTGTCCATCTTATCCAACCCTTGGCCAAAAATTTGGAGACACCATAGCTAGGGTTTTCTTCAACTTTCAAGCTTGATTATAAGTACAACCTAGCCCCGTTTTTAACGCTCTTTAGTTTTTAAAGTCATATTCACCTGATCTTTCCATTTCTACCATTGTTTTGAAGTAGGGTTCATGTTTAAAAATTCACCCATGTGTGACATACATGTATTTTGATGTTTGATGGAAGATATTGTATGTTTAAGGTGTGATAAACAACTTTTACTAAGTTATTTTTAGTGAAAATGTCTAAAAAGGACCTATTTGTAAAAAGTTGTAAAATGGGCAGTAAAAATTTGGTTTGAAGAAAAATGTAACGCCCCGTACCCGAGACCATTGCCGGAGTCGAACACGAGGTGTTAATGGACTTAATCCATTTTAAAATTTCGAGACAAGCTGGCTAACTGCATCACAGTCGCTTTAAAAATCATATCTGGAGTTCCAAAACTCGAAATCTAGTTCCGTAAATTTTTCCTGAAACTAGACTCATACATCTATCTACTAATTTTTTTTCCAAAATTTTTGGTTGGGCTAATAAGTACAGTTTATTAGTTAAAGTCTCCCCTGTTTCAGGGTTCGACTACTCTGACCTCTGTGTATTATGAATCAGATATCTCCCTGTACGGAGCTTCAATGACTATGCCGTTTGTCTCAAATAAAACTAGACTCAATAATGAATCTGTACATATAAATTATGACTTATAATTATCTTTTTAAAATTTATGGTGAATTTCCAAAGTCATAACAGGGGATCCAGAAATTGCTCTGGCCCTATTTCACAAAAATTTAAACATCTCATAAACTATAGCTTATATACCTATTTTGCTTCCTCCATATGAAAATAGACTCATCAAGCTTCGATTCCATAACTTATTCATTATTTAATTCCATTTCTACTATTTTTAGTGATTTTTCAAATTTACATCACTGCTGCTGTCTGAATCTATTTTGTGGTAAATTTTACCTATTTCATGGTTTCCATGGATTAGCTAGCAATTTGACATACATAGCACCGAATATGATCATGATTAGCCATTCCAATGGCTAATCATTGCCAAGCATTTCCATACCACTCAATAACCATATCATAAGACCATATATACAAAATGATTATAATGCTATACTCAAAATATACAAGCCATTTTCACATGGCTATACGAATATACATTATCAAAAGATACTTAATTAACAACAAAGGTCAGTCCTATACATGCCATTATCAAAGTTCAACTAAAAGAGTACCAAAAAGGAGCTTAGATAGTGTGGATGACTTCGACTTTGACACTTCCGAGTCCGATAGCTGACAAACAAAATCTATAATACAGAGAATTTAAACAACAGAGTAAGTGTTTCGATGCTTAGTAAGCTTATAAGTAAGGAAATCATTTGAAACAAAAACACAAAATAAATAGCATTCATAAGGATAAATAAATGTCTATGCACAAGATCACATATTCATTTTAATTTACATTACTATCAATATGTTTACACATTCGAAGTCAAACTTAACTAAATTTCATTTGAATCAATTTCATGTAACTCGAGTGAGCTATAGACTTCATATAACCCTAAGGAATGGCCGGGAGAGCATTATTCGATTACATAATCACAACTTATACTATACAAAATTTTTCCAATGTACATACGATCCATACCTGGTCATATTAGGGATTATGAGCACATTAATCGGAATTATTACGACAGAATCTCACCTTTCCAAACATAAATACTTTCGGAATTTGGCTCGGATGTAACAACTAGCACGAATGCCTTCGGGACTTAACCCGGTTATAATAACCCGCACGAATGCCTTCGGCACTTAACCCGGTTATAATAACCCGCACGAATGCTATGCACATATATATATCATAACCCATTAGCATTACTAGAAAACAAGTTCAACATGCTTATCAACCCTTACTCTTACGGCTCAATAGCTACATACACGTAATACGATTTCATTTCGTTATTCCACATGAATTCTTTAACCATTCAGCTCCAAGTCATATAAAATAAAAATCATTTGTTTCACTATGTAATTTATATAGAACCATAAGATCACAACTTATCTACTATGCTTTTATATGATATCTATAAAATCATAAACTAAGTTCCGTTACTCAAAGACTTACCTCGGTATATTGGAACGGTTGTGGATTGATTACTCTATTGCTTTCTCTTTTCCCCGATCCAACTTTGATCCCCCTTGCCCTTGAGCTTAATGAATACAAGTAGAAGTATTCAATATTTTTACCAATAATGTTTACTTGTTAATCACATTCGGCAATCACATATCAAACTCATTTTATTATAATTTATCATTTCCACAATTTATTTTAAACTTACAAATTTCATATATAATACAATTTTATACACCATGGCTACTTTTGTCAAATGTTCATATAATTTAAATAACAATTTATCATTCAACTTTCAAACCAAAACGCCATTATATGACCACATATACATACATCCATATACTTAAGCTCAATAATTATAATATAACATCAAGTACTCCTTTTACTCATGTGGCCGATTATACTTGGCCATACATACACATAATCAAAAATAAATTCCAAAATTTTCACATCATTTATGTACTAAGCCAAATACACTTGCCCAGTTCACATACATTCTTCAACAATTCCTTCTTTAAACAAACACATATTCGGCTAAAACAATGAAAATTTTAGCAGCTTTTAATTTAACACCTAATCAATTATAACACATTTAAGCATTCTTTTCATATTATCAACTCCAACCACATACATTACTCAAGTATAATATTTTCATATTCGGCAATAGTATCAAACATAATAGCCGATTCTTCTCACTTTGTATCTATGCATCTATTTGATCATTAGTTTAGTTCAAACACCTATACACACACAGCTTATAAGCAAATTTCATCCTTACATAGCTTATAGTTCTCTCGGCCACTCATTCCCCAACCTAACAAAACTTCAATTCGAAATCATTAGCCGAATATCAATTGACTTAAGCTACCTTTAAACTTTTACTTATCACCTCATACCAAACTATCAAAATGAACTAATTATAATTATATAAGTACTACCAAAACCGAAACCTATGCATAATATTATTTCTTATGCCCAAACCAAAGACCACATTCGACAACTTTCATCCACCATTTTACCAAGCACAACCGATTACCCATTCTCTTCTCAAATCTAAATTCGGCACCTCCAAACAAAATAAGTTAAAAATTTCAACTTTTATGCTAACATAACCAGCAACTTAACACATCCACATAACTAACATGCTAATAGCATCAAGGCATCAACTAAAATTTTTAAGCTTCTTAGCCGAATCCTAACTCTCCAACAACCCCAAATCCAACCATGAGATAGATAGAATTTAGAATAATCATCCAAAGGATGTATAAACTTCCAAAAGTAACATTGAACATACCTTAATCTAGAGAACCACCTTGGCCGAATTTTTCTTCTTCCTATTCCTCTAGTTACGGCAATGGAGGAGCAACATAAGCTAACTTTTTGTTTCTCCTCCCATTAACCACTATTATTTTATTATCCATATTCTTTATTTTATTTTTTTAACACAAAATATTAACATAAAATATTTATAACATGTTTTATTCCATAACATGGCCGGCCACTATCTAAAATTTGGCTAATTTTACATGCAAGTACAAGCATTTCCTAACATGCATTAATAGGCTACTTTAACATTTGCCTAGCACATTTCTAAATTTTCTCACACAAGTCCTATTTAATAAATTTCACATACTATATACAAAATTTAAGCATGAAATTTTCACACATGCATATTCATATATAATAAGCATCAAATATGACTGTTAATTATTTTTTTATTTTTTTTATGACTCGGTTTCGTGGTCCCTAAACCACTTTCCGACTAGGGTCAATTTAGGGCTGTCACAACTCTCCCCCACATAAGAAATTTTCGTCCCTGAAAATCTTACCAACGAATAGATTAGGATAACGTTCTTTCATTGAGTCTTCCGACTCCCAAGTCGCTTCTTCAACCCCGTGTTTAAGCCACAATACTTTCACTAATGAAATTTTCTTATTTCGCAATTCTTTCACTTCGCGAGCTAAAATACGAATCGGTTCTTCTTCGTAACTCAAATCAGATTGAATCTCAACCTCTGATGGGCTAATTACATGCGATGGATCAGATCTATACCGTCGAAGCTGTGACAGCCCAAAATTGACCCTAGTCGGGAAGTGGTTTCGGGACCACAAAACCGAGTCATAAAAATAATTGATTTCCATATTCTATGCTTATTATGTGTGTACATGAGTATGTGGAAGTTTCATTCTCCAATTTTGCCAATTGCATGAGAAATTATTAAATAGGGATTGATATGAGACATGGTGAAAATATGATAGGCTAATTTAAAATGGTCTATTAATGCATGTTGTGAAAACGATGGGTTTGCATGTCAAATTACCCAAAATTTGAGCTAGTGGTTGGCCATGCTATGGGTGGAAACATGTTGGGAACATGTTGGCCTAGTGAGGTATGTAGGAAAAAAATAAAATAAGGGGCATGGGCATAAAATAATGAAAAGGAGTATGATGAATACAAAAAAAAAATGTGTGTAGTTGTTTCCCCCCCCCCATTGCCGTGAGCTAAAGAAAAGAAAGGAGAAAATTTTTGTTCATCCTTTCTCATCTTCATTTAGCCGAAACTAGAAAGAAAAAAAACAAAGAAAAAAAATGCTCATCCTTTGGTTCATCCTTGGCCAAAAATTTTAAGGAGGAAGGAAGAAGAAAGGTTGAAGAGGTTCGGCCATGCATGTAGCTAGGCTAAGGTATGTTTGATGATGTTCCATGAGATGCATGCATGTTTTAGTTGTTAGCTTGAGTTCTACCTAGCCCATGGTCTAAATCTTGATATGTGATGGAAATGACACTCGGCCATGGATGCATCATTCTTGGTTGATGTTTGATGTTGTGGTGATGAGGCATGAAGATGAGTTAAGATTCGGCCTAGGTGGAGTTTGTGTTAATGCCATTGCATGCTAAATATGAAGCTTGTTAATGATGCATGTGATGGTGGATTGATGATTCTTGAATCTCTTTTTTTTAGCATTTTTGAGTGAGCACATATGTGCATTGGTTGCTAGATGGGGAAGAATCGGCTAGCAAGTTGTGTGCTAAGGCCGAATATAATTTTTGTAGGTTAAGGAGTAATGCATGTGCTAAATTGATGGAAAGGGAGAGGATGCTTTACTAGTGTATATATGTGTATTAGCCAAGTTTTGAACTTGAAACAAAAGGGTGTTTAGTCAATACAAGTGACCATACTTGTAGAATGTATTAAGTGTTGAAATCGGCCCCAAAATAGACATGCATATTCGGCCAAGGAGGAAAAATTAGCTAAAATGTTGAGTTTGATTCATGATTCCGTACATATGTGACTTTAATGTCTAATGTATAAATATGGGCTAAGTGCCTTGTGTTCCTCTTTTCGATGCTCAAATGATTAAACCAATTTATTTGTTTAATTAAGCTCAAGAGCAAAGGGGAACTAAATCCGATAAAGGGAAGGAAAAAGTGGTCGAATAGCTATCGGAATCGTTCGACAACACCCGAGGTAAGTTCTTGAGTAAAAGAGCTTAAATTATGATGTGATTAGATCATGTTTTAAGCAAATTAAAATCATGCTCTTTGTGTGGCTATTGAGCCGAATTTGCAAGAATGATAAATGTCTTGTGTTTGAGTTTTGCTAACGAAAATGAAACACGAATGTGCTATGATTTATTGTTAAATGTGCATGGTTATTTGAATGATGTCCGGGCTAAGTCCCGAAGGCTTTGTGCTAAGTGACAATATCCGGACTAAGATCCGAAGGCATTTGTGCGAGATACTAATTCCGGGCTAAGCCCGAACGCATTTGTGCGAGTTATTAAATCCGGGTTAAGTCCCGAAGGCATTTGTGCGAGTTACTATAACCGGGCTATGTCCCGAAGGCATTTGAACGAGGAGCTATATCCGGTTAAATTCCGAAGGTACGTGATTTGGGAATGAATGATCTTGCTGTAAAAATTTCAGCTAATACTCTAGAAACATCCCAACATTGAGGTATGTTTCGTATGTGCTTGAATTTAGTTGAGCCCTTACAAATAAGTATTCGCTCAGTTGATAAACGAGCTACCGGCCTTTGGCTGAGTTGATCTTTTGTGTATGTACATAAGGGTTGGTATGTGAAGCAAAGTATGATATCGAAAATTTGTGCATATGAAATTATCCGTTTAGCTATATGAATGCTATACTTTTGTTGTGCTGGAATTCCTTGCTCAAAACTTACTAAGCATAAATTGCTTACTCCGTTCATTGCTCCTCTGTTTTATAGATTTGGTTCTCCAGCTATCGGACTCGGGATCTTGAAGTCAAAGTCGCCCACACTATCAAAGCCCCCTTTTGGTACAATTTTGGTTGAACTTCGAAATGGCATGTATAGGACTACCCGTTTGTTGTGGGTCGTGGACCCTTTGGACTTGTATAATTTTGGATAGCCATGCGAAAATGGCTTATATGTGTTTGAGTATAATGTTATAATCATTCGGTGTGGATATGCTTGACAAGGATTAGCCATAGGAATGGTTAATCACTATCATAAATTGTGCTATTTATGCAAAAAGGGCTAGTTGAATCATGGAAACCATGAAATAGGTAAAGTCTACCTTAAAGGCAGATGCTGACAGCAGTAGTGATGTAGATTTGGAAAATCACTAAAAATAGTAGGAAGGGAATTAAATAGTGAATAAATTATTTAAACAAACCTTGATGAATCTACTTTCATATGAAAGTAACGAAACAATCATACGGACAGTATGTTAAGAGATATTCAGGTTCTCGTGAGACAGGGCCAGAACGGTTTTTGGATTCCCTGTTCCGGCTTTGGAAATTCATTATAAATTAACCAGAGATAATTAGGAGTCATACCATATATGTATAGATTCCTCTCTGAGTCTAGTTTCTATAGAAACAAACGGAATCAGTATTGGAGCCCTGTACAAGGAGATATCCAAGTCGTAATGCGCAAAGGTCAGGGTAGTCGATGCCTGTAACATGGGAGACTTTGACTAATAAACTGTACTAATTGGCCCAACCAAAAATTCTAGAAAAAATTATGTAGATGGGCATATGAGTCTAGTTTCAGGGAAAAATCACGAAACTGATTTTCGAGTTGTGAAACTCAAGATATGATTTTTAAAGCGACTATTACGCAGATTTGCAGTGTCTGGAAAATTTTTAAAAGTCTGTTAACACCTCGTGTTCGACTCCGGTGACGGTCTCGGGTTCGGGGTGTTACAGAAGCATCGAAATATGAAAGACATTATGAATCTTTTCAAGTTCTGGGGGCAAAATCAATCTGTATGCCACCGGCCCAACTCGTTCAGATATTTCATATGGCCTGATAAACCTCGGACTCAATTTGCCTTTACGGCCAAATATGAGCATTTTTTTCCAAGGTGAAACTTTAAGAAATACTTTGTCTCCGACCTGATATTCAATATCTTTCCATTTTAAATCCGCATACGACTTCTGACAATCTGAAGCTGCTTTCAGATTATCACGGATTACTTTTACTTTCTTCTCAGCATCTTTAATCAAATCAACCCCGAAGATTTTACGTTCACTGAGCTTGGTCCAAAACAACGGTGTACATCATTTACGACCGTACAAAGCCTCCTATGGTGCCATCTTAATGCTTGATTGAAAACTATTGTTGTAAGCGAACTCAATCAAAGGTAAATATCGTTCCCATGAACCACTAAACTCAAGGATGCAACATCTCAACATATCCTCGAGTATCTGAATTATTCGCTCGGATTGACCATCAGTCTGGGGATGGAAACCGGTGCTAAAATGCAACTTGGTACCCAAAGCTTCTTGCAATTTCTTCCAAAATCGCGAGGTGAATCTCGGATCTCTATCCAACACAATAAAAATAGGTACCCCGTGTAATCTTACAATCGGAGAAACATACAATTCAACTAGTTTATCCAGTGAATAATCCGTACGTACGGGAATAAAATGAGTCGACTTAGTTAGTCTATCAACAACAACCCAAATCGCATTTTTCTTACTTGCCGACAATGGCAACCCAGATACAAAATCCATCGTGACTCGATCCTATTTCCATTCAGGTATCATGATTGGCTGAAGTAAACCTGTAGGCACTTGATGTTCCGCTTTCACTTGTTGACATATTAAACACTTCAAAACAAAATCAGAAATGTCTCGTTTCATACCATGCCACCAAAACTGACGTCTCAGATCGTTGTACATTTTCGTACTCCCCGGGTGAATTGACATTCGACTACAATGAGCTTCGTTCAGAATCATCGAAATAAGTTCTGAATTTCTTGGAACACACAAACGACTTCTGAACCTCAAACAATCGTCATCATCAATTTGAAACTCTGATTCCATATTCGAAACACATTCAGCCCGTTTTGCAACCAATTCATCATCGACTTTCTGAGCTTCACGAATTTGATGAATCAACAACGGTTTGGCCTTTAATTCTGCTACTAACACATTATCAGATAGAACAGACAAGTGTACATTCATCGCTCGTAAAGCAAACAGTGATTTACGACTTAAAGCATCTGCAACCACATTAGCCTTTCCCGGGTGATAGTCAATGACAAGCTCATAATCTTTTAACAACTCAAGCCAACGTCTTTATCGTAGATTCAAATCTCTTTGAGTCATCAAATATTTGAGACTTTTGTGATCCAAAAATACATGGCACTTCTCACCAAATAAGTAATGTCGCCATATTTTCAAAGCGAATATGATGGCAGTTAATTCGAGATCATGGGTTGAATAATTTTTCTCATGTGGCTTCAATTGCCTCGACGCATAAGCTACAACTAGACCTTCTTGCATCAATACGCAACCCAACCCAAGTAAGGATGCATCACTGTAAATGACAAACTCTTTGCCTGATTCGGGCTGTACTAGTACTGGAGCTACAGTCAAATAAGTTTTTAGTTGATCAAAACTTTTCTGACATTTTTCTGTCCATTCAAACTTAACATCTTTCTGAAGTAGTTTCGTCATTGGTGTGGCTATCATCGAGAAACCTTTTACAAACCGTCTATAGTAACCGGCAAGTCCCAAAAAGCTCCAAACCTCAGTAATATTTCTCGGAGGCTTCCAGTTAAGTATGGCTGAAATTTTTCTTGGACCAACTCGAATACCCGATGCAGATACCACATGACCCAAAAAGCTAACTTCTCTCAACCAGAACTCACATTTACTGAACTTAGCATATAACTACTTATCCCGTAAAATCTGCAACACTAATCTCAGGTGTTCAGCATGTTCGGTTTCATCTCTCGAATAGACCAAAATGTCATCAATAAACACAACTACAAACCGATCCAAATACTGTCTGAAGATCCGATTCATCAAATCCATAAATACCGCAGGGGCATTAGTGAGTCCAAATGGCATCACTAAGAACTCGTAGTGACCGTATCTCGTTCTAAAAGTAGTTTTAGGTATATCTGAATTTCGAACTCGCAACTGATAATAACCCGATCTCAAATCTATCTTTGAAAACACTGAGGCCCCCTTTAGTTGATCAAACAAATCATCAGTATGCGGTAATGAATATTTATTCTTTATTGTCACTTTATTCAGCTGACGATAGTCGATGCACAACCTCAAGGTTCCGTCCTTCTTTTTCACAAACAATACTAGTGCACCCTAAGGTGAAAAACTCGGTCGAGCAAAACCTCTATCCGTCAACTCTTGCAACTGAGTTTTCAATTCTTTCAATTCTGTTGGTGCCATACGATACGGAGCCATCGAAATCGGTGTAGTCCCAGGTATAAGTTCGATGCCAAACTCTACCTCCCGAACAGGTGGTAACCCTGGTAATTCTTAGGGAAAAACATCTGGATATTCACAAACCACTTGTACCGATTCAAGTTTCTTTTCTGATTCTTTATTATCAAGTACGTATGCAAGATACGCTTCACACCCCTTTCTCACATATTTTTGGGCTAACATCTAGGATATTATTGTTGGCAATCCATTCAAAACAGTAGACTCAACTCGGATTATCTCATTATTTGCACACCTCAAATCAATAGTCTTACTTTTGCAATTCACAACTGCATCATGTACGGTCAACCAATCCAAACCGAGAATAACATCAAATTCATCAAACGGTAAAAGCATCAAGTCGGCCGAAAGACAGGAGCCTCGAATTATTAAGGGGCATTTCTTACACACCTTGTCGACAAGCACATAACGACCCAAGGGATTCGACACTCTAATAACGAACTCAGTAGACTCAACAGGTAAAGTCTTAGTGGATGCTAAAGTCTCACATACATAAGAATGAGTAGATCCAGGGTCAATCAACACAATCACATCAGTATCAAAGAGAGTGAAAGTACCGGTAACAACATCAGGCGAAGAAGCATCCTCGCGTGCACGTATAGCATAAGCTCTAGCAGGAGCACGAGCCTCAGATCTGGTGGTAACATCTTTAGACCCTCTCTGACCGCTGCTAGCGTTCCCCGTATTCCTAGGTGGCCTACCTCGTGCTGTAGTAGCACCCAGTTTCCCACTCTGATTTACATTCTGTTCAGACAGTCTCAGACAATCTTTGATAAAGTGGTCAGCTGATCCGCACTTATAACAGGAGTGGTCATGAAATCTGCAACTCCCCGAATGCCATTTACCGTAATACTGGCACTCTGTCCTGTCCCAACAATCATTTCCAACACTGGCAACCGAAATGACTCGCGTACTCACAAGGGGTCGATCACGATCTCGTCTGGAAAAGCCCGAGGTGTCTTTAGATCAGCCTAGATCATTTCTAAAATTCTTCGATAATTGTTGAAAGGGCTTTCCCGAAGATCTCTTATGAAACTCTCTTGCTTCCACTTCAGCTTTTCTTTTCTCCTTACTGAGCTCTTCGGCTTTGCATGCTCGCTCGACAAGTACAACAAATTCTCTAATTTCAAGAATGACAACATACAGTTTTATATCTTCGTTCAATCCCTCTTCAAAACGTTTACACATTACAGCTTCTGAAGAAACGCATTCCCGAGCGTACCGGCTAAGCCTCACAAACTTTTGTTCATAATCAGTAACCGACATGGAACCTTGTTTAAGTTCTAGAAATTCTTTCCGCTTCTGATCAATAAATCTCTGGCTGATGTACTTTTTCTGAAACTCGGTTTGAAAGAACTCCCAAGTCACTCGCTCTCTAGGCACAATAGAAATCAACGTATTCCACCAATAATAGGCAGAATCACGTAGCAAAGATATAACACACTTCAGGCATTCATCGGGTGCGCAAGATAGTTCATCAAAAACCCGAATAGTGTTGTCCAACCAAAATTCAGCTTGCTCCGCATCATCGCTGTCTGTAGCTTTAAATTCAATAGCCCCATTTTTTCGAATTCTGTCTACCGGGGGCTTATTTAACCTCATCTGATCAATCACCGGAGGTATCGCGGGTGCAGGGGGTGTATTAGTCGGGGGTGGGGGTTGTGGAACAGCCGTATTAGTTCGAATATACTGATTGAACCAATCATTCATCACGCTATAAAAAGCCTGTCTAGCTTCATCATTCTGATTATTAGCAATAGGTTGAGAGTCCACCGGTGCTGTCTCATACGCGGGAGCAGGTGCTACACTCTCAACATCATCGGCTACCGCTCGATTGGGATCGGGATCCATTACTATATGTAAATACATTTTTAACAGTCAGAAATCACCACACTATCAAATAAACACATAATGGCATGTATAGCTAAACCCACTCGTATTACGATAGTCTTAGAATTGACTAAACCGTAGCTCTGATACCAATAAAATGTAACACCCCGTACCCGAGACCGTTGCCGGAGTCAAACACGAGGTGTTAACGGACTTAATTCATTTTAAAATTTCCAGACAAGCTGGCTAACTGCATCATAGTCACTTTAAAAATCATATCTCGAGTTTCAAAACTCGAAATCCAGTTCCGTAAATTTTTCCTGAAACTAGACTCATACATCTATCTACTAATTTTTTTCCAAAATTTTTGGTTGGGCCAATAAGTACAATTTATTAGTTAAATTCTCCCCTATTTTAGGGTTTGACTACTCTGACCTCTGTGTATTACGAATCATATATCTCCCTGTACGGAGCTTCAATGACTATGCCGTTTGTCTCAAATAAAACTAGACTCAATAATGAATCTGTACATATAAATCATGACTTATAATTATCTTTGTAAAATTTATGGTGAATTTCCAAAGTCATAACAGGGGATCCAGAAATCGCTCTGCCCTGTTTCACAAAAATTTAAACATCTCATAAACTATAGCTTATATACCTATTTTGCTTCTTCCATATGAAAATAGACTCATCAAGCTTCGATTCCATAACTTATTCATTATTTAATTCCATTTCTACTATATTTAGTGATTTTTCAAATTCACGTCACTACTACTATCTGAATCTATTTTGTGGTAAATTTTACCTATTTCATGGTTTCCATGGATTAGCTAGCAATTTGACATACATAGCACCGAATATGATCATGATTAGCCACTCCAATGGCTAATCATTGCCAAGCATTTCCATACCACTCAATAACCATATCATAAGACCATATATACAAAATGATTATAATGCTATACTCAAACTATACAAGCCATTTTCACATGGCTATACGAATATACATTACCAAAAGATACTTAATTAACAACAAAGGTCAGTCCTATACATGCCATTATCAAAGTTAAACTAAAAGAGTACCAAAAAGGAGCTTAGATATTGTGGATGACTTCGACTTTGACACTTCCGAGTCCGATAGTTGACAAACAAAATCTATAATACAGAGAATTTAAACAACAGAGTAAGCGTTTCGATGCTTAGTAAGCTTATAAGTAAGGAAATCATTTGAAACAAAAACACAAAAGAAATAGCATTCATAAGGATAAATAAATGTCTATGCACAAGATCACATATTCATTTTAATTTACACTTCTATCAATATGTTTACACATTCGAAGTCAAACTTAACTAAATTTCATTTGAATCAATTTCATGTAACTCGAGTGAGCTATAGACTTCATATAACCCTAAGGAATGGCCGGGAGAGCATTATTCGATTACATAATCACAACTTATACTATTTTTAGTGATTTTTCCAATGTATATACGATCCATACCTGGTCATATTGGGGATTATGAGCACATTAATCGGAATTATTACGACAGAATCGCACCTTTCCAAACATAAATACTTTCGGAATTTGGCCCGGATGTAACAACCAGCATGAATGCCTTCGGGACTTAACCCGCACAAATGCCTTTGGCACTTAACCCGGTTATAATAACCCGCACGAATGCCTTCGGGACTTAACCCGATTATAATAACCCGCACGAATGCTATGCACATATATAATCATAGCCCATTAGCATTACTAGAAAACAAGTTCAACATGCTTATCAACCCTTACTCTTACGGCTCAATAGCTACATACACGTAATACGATTTCATTTCGTTATTCCACATGAATTCTTTAACCATTCAGCTCCAAGTCATATAAAATAAAAATCATTTGTTTCACTATGTAATTTATATAGAACCATAAGATCACAACTTATCTACTATGCTTTTATATGATATCTATAAAATCATAAACTAAGTTCCGTTACTCAAAGACTTACCTCGGTATATTGGAACAGTTGTGGATTGATTACTCTATTGCTTTCTCTTTTCCCCGATCCAACTTTGATCCCCCTTGCCCTTGAGCTTAATGAATACAAGTAGAAGTATTCAATATTTTTACCAATAATGTTTACTTGTTAATCACATTCAGCAATCACATATCAAACTCATTTTATTATAATTTATCATTTCCACAATTTATTTTAAACTTACGAATTTCATAAATAATACAATTTTATACACCATGGCTACTTTTGCCGAATGTTCATATAATTTAAATAACAATTCATCATTCAACTTTCAAACCAAAACGCCATTATATGACCACATATACATACATCGATATACTTAAGCTCAATAATTATAATATAACATCAAGTACTCATTTTACTCATGTGGCTGATTATGCTTGGCCATACATACACATAATCAAAAATAAATTCCAAAATTTTCACATCATTTATGTACTAAGCCGAATACACTTGCCCAGTACACATACATTCTTCAACAATTCCTTCTTTAAACAAACACATATTCGGCTAAAACAATGAAAATTTTAGCAGCTTTTAATTTAACTCCTAATCAATTATAACACATTTAAGCATTCTTTTCATATTATCAACTCCAACCACATACATTACCCAAGTATAATATTTTCATATTCGGCAATAGTATCAAACATAATAGCCGATTCTTCTCACTTTGTATCTATGCATCTATTTGATCATTAGTTTAGTTCAAACACCCATACACACACAGCTTATAAGCAAATTTCATCCTTACATAGCCTATAGTTCTCTCGGCCACTCATTCCCCAACCTAACAAAACTTCAATTCGAAATCATTAGCCGAATATCAATTGACTTAAGCTACCTTTAAACTTTTACTTATCACCTCATACCAAACTATCAAAATGAACTAATTACAATTACATAAGTACTACCAAAACCGAAACCTATGCATAATATTATTTCTTATGCCCAAACCAAAGACCACATTCGACAACTTTCATCCACCATTTTACCAAGCACAACCGATTACCCATTCTCTTCTCAAATCTAAATTCGGCACCTCCAAACAAAATAAGTTAAAAATTTCAACTTTTATGCTAACATAACCAGCAACTTAACACATCCACATAACTAACATGCTAATAGCATCAAGGCATCAACTAAAATTTTTAAGCTTCTTAGCCGAATCCTAACTCTCCAACAACCCCAAATCCAACCATGAGATAGATAGAATTTAGACTAATCATCCAAAGGATGTATAAACTTCCAAAAGTAACATTGAACATACCTTAATCTAGAGAACCACCTTGGCCAAATTTTTCTTCTTCCTCTTCCTCTAGTTACGGCAATGGAGGAGCAACATAAGCTAACTTTTTGTTTCTCCTCCCATTAACCACTATTATTTTATTATCCATATTCTTTATTTTATTTTTTAACACAAAATATTAACATAAAATATTTATAATATGTTTTAATCCATAACATGGCCGGCCACTATCTAAAATTTGGTTAATTTGACATGCAAGTACAAGCATTTTCTACCATGCATTAATAGGCCACTTTAACATTTGCCTAGCACATTTCTAAATTTTCTCACACAAGTCCTATTTAATAAATTTCACATACTATATACAAAATTTAAGCATGAAATTTTCACACATGCATATTCATATATAATAAGCATCAAATATGACTGTTAATTATTTTTTTTATGACTCGGTTTCGTGGTTCCGAAACCACTTTCCGACTAGGGTCAATTTAGGGCTGTCACAAAAAATGTGGGCTGATATGAGCATGTTTATGGTTCAGCTAGGCTTGGGTAACAAAGAGATTAAATGCATTTCATTTTACGAGCCTAGGGACAAAAATGTAAATATGCCAAAGTTTGGGGGTAAAAGTGTAATTTTTCCATAATAGGATTTTTAGACTGATTTAAGTAATGTGAATATTAAGTAAGCTAAAATTTCTATTATAGATCAAGAAAGACGAAGTTCGGACCTTGATGGGGAGAGAATAAGGTGTTTGACAAATTAGATCCTTTTATACTATTTTTGTACCGATGTAAGTTCGTATGTAAATAATGCATCATTTTAAATATGTTTTAGATGCTTTATTGTATGAATTGTGATTGACCCTTGGACGTAGCGTCGAAGTTACGACAAGCATGAAATCCTGGTTGAAACTTGAGAATAGATAGAATAGAAATGACATGACATTAGGGTTAGTTAAGATTACATGTAAGACCATAACTAGGATATGGCATCGATATGAGACTTCGTCTAAGACCATAGCTGGGCTATTGGTACCGATATGAGATCCAATGTAAGACCATATCTAGGATATGGCATTGGTATGGTACTATGTGTGTGAGATTTCCCAAGTATCCTTTTGTATTCCAAGTGGTTCAACGGGAAACTTAATGGTAAAGCTTAAGTTGTGAAAGACTATGGTATGTTGTGAAAGATTATAGTAAGTTGCAAGTTTGGTACAGATATGTAAATAAAACTCATGCTTAATGAGCTCGATATGTGATGAACCTATGATATGGTTTAATTGAGTAAGTTATGATGTTAAGGTATTAATAACATCTATGCTAAGCTTGATTATGAAATTTACAATAACATTTATGTTAATTTACTGCGTGTTAAGTATATGTTAAAATGTTTGTATAATGCCCATTATTTGCATAGGAAATTACTAAGCTTTAAAGCTTACTCCCCTTTCTTTTTCCTTTGTCTTATAGTGTCACCAAGCTAGCTCGAGGATCAAAGATGGTCAGAGATCCATTCACACTATCAAATTATCATTTTGGGTATTTATGATTACATCATTTTGAGTTATGGCATGTATAGGGACTTGGTCATTTTGTTATGTGTCATATTCTATTTTATCAAATGTGTTGGCTTATAATGGTTGATGATTCATTTTGTAAATGGCAATTGAAATTGGCTAATATTGGTTAAGTATATGTGAATATGAAAATGTCTTTCATGAATGTGGATTTGCATGGTTTAAGATGATTAGTATGAGATGTTGTATGTGATAGGAAATATCATGTAATTGATGTGTGGATGACTTGGTTGTTTCTGAATTGGTTGTATGTATATACTTGGATTTGTGTTGCTTGTTTTTGTGTAGGTTGGTGCAAGTAAAGATGGCAAAATGGCTTGGTAAATAGCCTTATTTTTTTCCACACAAGTAGACACACGGGCGTGTGTCTAGGCCGTGTGTGACACACGGCTTTCCCCATGGGTGTGTGATCCAACCATGTGTCCCCTGCATCTTGAATTTTAGTTTTAAATTGGCCACATGGGCAGAGACATGGCTGTGTGTCTCAACCATGTGAAGGGAACGGCCCAAGGACATGGGCGTGTGCCTAGGGCGTGTGAAGTCTGCATCTATTTTATGAAAAATTATGAAAATTAAATCGCCTACACGGCCTAAGCACACGAGCGTGTGACTTGGCCATGTGACTTCAATTTGTTGATGATATCATAAACAAAGATTTACACGGGTTAGGGACACGGGCATGTCCCAAGCTACACGGCGTGTGACCCCTGTTTTGGTGAAAAAATTTTCTAAAGTTCTCGGTAAGTCTCGAACCACTCCTAATGCATGTTTTGGGCCTCGTAGGCTCGTTTAAGGGGTCATATGAATATTTTTGAAAAGTTTTAAATTTTAGTGGAAATTAATGCCTTGGTTTTGAATGTTTGTTTGAGTTTAAGTCTGGTCATGCCTCGTACCCTGTTCCAGCATAGAATACTAGTAAGGGTTGTTACATTTCAATTCTTTTAACTCGGCTGGAGCCATTCTATACGGAGCAATCGATATCGATGAAGTACCAAGTACTAAATCAGTAGCAAACTCCACTTCTCTAACCGATAGTAACCCTGGCAACTCTTCCGAGAACACATTCAGATATTCACAAACTATCAGCACTGATTCAATTTTCAATTCAGACATTTTTGTGTTCAACACATAAGCAAGGTAAGCTTTACAACCTTTCCTTACATACTTTTGAGTAGATATAGACGAAATCACACTAGGCAATTCACTTGATTCATCGGTTTCAACCGGAATAACCTTTTCACATTTCAATTCAATAGTTTTTTGTCTACAATTTACTACGACATCATGCAATGTCAACCAGTCCATACCTAAAATAACATTGAATTTATAAAATGGAAACAACACTAAGTCAGCCGGAAAACAGTGACCTTGAATCATCAAAGGACAATTCTTGCAAACTTTATCAACTAGCACATATTTGCCTAAGGTGTTTGACACTTTAATCACAAATTCAGTAGATTCAACCGAAAAATTCCTACTAGATACTAAATTCACAAAAACATAAGAATGATTTGATCTAGGATCAATAAATGCAATAACATTAGTATCATAAAGAGAAAGTGTACCAATAATCACATCGAGAGATGATGCATCCTCACAAGAACGAATGGCATAAGCTCTAGCAGGTGCTCTGTCCACAGATCTCATGGTTGTATCTTTTGTCACACCTTTATTGCTAGTTCTATTCCCAGTATTTCTTGGTGGCCTACCCCTATTAGTAGTATTACTCGGCCTTGCACTCAGAAATTGTTCTTTCTCAGCCATATCAGGGCAATCTCGGATGAAATGCTCTTGAGAACCACATTTGAAACAAGCTCGATTATTCATCCTACACTCGCTAGGATGTCTTCTTCCACAATGCTGAGATTCGGGTCTGTTAGACCTAACACTACTCATGCTTTCCATTGAAGTACCTTGAGATTTAAAACTTGAATATTGCTTGCCACGGTCTCTGTATGAATACCTAGACACACAAAAATTTACACACTTTTTCATACCCTTTTTAACTTAAATTCATGCGAATTTGGTTAAATTCTTGTAAAAAAATAATTAATTTTTATAAAATAATTAAAGTTCACTTAAAATATGAACATGTTGAAATTTAGTTAATTTTATAATTATTTTTGATGAATTTTTGTTATTTTCGACAGATTTGTACAAAGGGCAAAAAATGGTTCAGTAGACACTGCCAGAAGCACAAAACCGAGAAGCAATTTGAAGTATCAAGGCGAATTAATTTCCTGCCTAAGATGGTCCAATTATGTGTATTAATTCATAATATAATTAATTTTATTTTAATTTATACCCAATTTAATTTGGGTTAAATAAATTATTATTAATTAATTATGGAAAAAGTGGTCGAGTTGAACCAAACCGATTGAACTGAACCGACCAAGGATTGGGCAGCCCAAAACTGTCCATAGCTGACCCAAATCAGCTTATTAACTGATTAATTAAGCTTGCAAAGAAGCCCTTGAAGACTTGTCAAAGTTGCATTCAAGCCCCTCCACAATTGGTGGCTTTATGGATTTGCCGCAAGCCATATTTAGCAAAGTTCAAGCCATGAACTTTGCCACATAGATGGTAGGCCAATGGGTGGCTCTTTGGTTGTTATTTTTAGCAAATTTTAGCTGCCACATTCAGCTATAAAAGCCCTCTTGGCTAATCATTCAAATCACACCTCAATTCATTCACATCTCTTCTCTCCTCTCTCACTTTCTCCTTAGATTTTTCCATTTCAAGTCCCTTGCTCTTGTGCCGATTTCTCCCCTTGGAAAAGGGTTATTATTCAGCCATTTTTAGAAGCAATTGAGTGTTCATAGAAGCCTTGATCGGCAAGAAAAATAGAGAATGAAGACAGAGCAAACTAGTTTAGCCACGGAGAAACACCGGATTTGATTCTTGTTCCCTATCTCCTTAAATTTTGTTGTTGTTATGATGAACATATCTATGAATATTTATGTTGTTTGAATGGTTAATTTAATCAGTTTGGCTTGAATTTAATTCGTGTTGGTTTGATTGCATTTCATCTGCTTAAATTATTAAAATTGTGTTTATGCTGTTATAGGCCTCGGTAAAATGCTTGATTAAGTAAAATCATGCCTAAGTTATTCTTGCATTACAATTGTGAGGTAGCTAATGAATTAATTATTTAAACAGATTAAAATTGTAATTAATGGACACAGTACTTAATCAGTACATGTTTATTCTATTAATGGACACAGTACTTAATCAGTGCATGTTTATTCTTCTAGGGTAGCTGAAGGTTAAATTAGTAATGTATCTGGCGATACACTTGCCTTGCATAACTTGCAAGATTATTGTGATTAAACTGTTTCAAGGTATGAATACCTTGTTACCTCACGTAGTCTTTTCTATGCTCTTCAGATTTTAGTTAATCGTTTGAATTGACATAGGGATATGCAAGAGATTAGTTCAATTTAATAAGTATTTATGTGCCATAACATGTTTGATTATTAAAATCTTTTTAATCTTTTGAATTAACATAGGGATATATTAAGAGATGAATGGATTTGTGTAGGTGAATATGTTCAGAAGTTAGCAAATTACTGAGTTGCCGTGAATTTATTCGTAACAGCATAAGCATGAGTTTAATAATTCTAAGTTAAAGAAACGTAATTAAATCAACACAATTATGTCATCTTGATTAAATCATATTTTGAAATCGTGCATTTGAGATTTATTTCTTTAGTTTACTTAGTTTAAAATATTAGTTTTTAATTACCCTATACAAACAAAATATTTTTCTTCACCAGAGTGTTTTAAATAGCATTCATAAATAAATCTTTTCGCAGTCCCTATGGGTACGATAACTCGACAATTACTTGTCACTTTATTACTTGTTGCGATTGTGTACACTTGCACATTTCCATGGTTCCAAGTTTTTGGCGCCATTGCTGAGGACTATTTTAAAAAGTCATTATTTGTGAATTTGTTCTGTTTAATTTTTAATTTAATTAATTTTTCTATTATTATTTCAGGTGTTTATGAGTATTGACTGAATTATTAACCTACTCCCTGTAGACCCTGAGATAGAAAGAACTTTTCGACAACGAAGAAGACAAGTAAATCAGTGGAGGACCAAAGAGATGAACTTCAAAAAACTGATCCAGTGAAATGGATCAAACCCTCCTCAAAATCCTATCCTTATTGCTGATGATAGGGATAGAGTTTCACGACAATATGCCATGCCAGTATTTAATGATATTAATTTGGGTATTAAGAGACCCAAAATTGAGGCACAATAGTTCGAGCTGAAACCAGTCATGTTCTAGATGCTTCAGACAGTGGCCAATTCAGTGGAATGCCTACCAAAGATCCTCACCTACACTTAAGACTATTTATGGAGGTGAGCGATTCAAGTTATCAGAGTACCCGAAGATGCATGTAACGCCCCAAATTTTGGGCCTAGAAGTATTAGGTCTTGAGTAGGGGGACAATTAGGAGGCTGCACATAAATGTTTAGTTGTACAAGAAAGTGACATAGCTGTGTATCTGTTTCAGTGGTTAAGTGTTCTGTGTAGTGTCTAAGAAGTCCTGGGTTTAAGCCTGGGCATGTGCAAAAAGTTTTGTTTTTTTTAAAAGGAATAAGCACTGTCTCTTGGCAGTAGGCTTTTAAATAAAAATGGGTAAAGCATGACATAAAGAGCCTGCTGGTCTAGGGGATATGTGGTGTGTTACCTATGCCAGGGGGCTGAGGTTCAAATCTTAGTGAAGGCAGTGGAGTATTTTATTTTGCTGTGAGAACATGAGAGTGCCCTAGGTTGACCGAAACTCTAAGGAGTTTGAAAGGGATTCAAATTGGATGGTTGAGAGATTGGAGGAGAGATTTAAGGAGGAAATGAAGGGATTGGTGGACAATTTGAGTTGTTTGGAGGATAATTCAGGTTTTGGGGAGGAATGGGAGAGTTATGCCATTTGTGAACTTATACATCCCAAAAATTCGGTTAAGCAATTGTTTTCTCTCCATTTTCAATTTTGCAATCACTTTTGGTTCTTTTCTACACTGCTTGATTGCCGAATTCTACTAGGGGATGATTCAAGTACTTTTCATTTTGCCCATTTTAGTTTTGTCCTTTATTTTTAGTACCCTACTGACCGATTTCGCTCTTCTCCCTCTACTCCTTTTGCAACCGTTTTCCCTTGTTGCTATTGAGCCAAATTTTGTCTTTGGTTTTACTGCTTCTCCACCTTTCGTTTTTCTCTCTTTTAGGGACTGATATTTGCTTAGAGACCATTCTGGTATTTCTCGTTTTGTTGTTTTGACTTATTTTTCCATACAGCCTTACTCTGCTTCGATTTTCTTTCTTCATCTACTCCTCGAACTGACATTCTTTCCCTATTATCTTTGGTCGAATGTCCTATTCTCCTTCTCTCCCAATTCTTTTAGTCTAACATATCCCACTCTTTTCATCTTATTATAGCCAAATACTCCTTTTTCTCTCTCTCTCTCTGTTTTTGTTTTCTGTTTGGAAATTATTCTTTGAGCAATCGGTGGGTGGACATGGTTTCTTCTGCTCTATCTCTACCGTAGTAATCTTTCTTCTAATATTTTCCCTTCCTGCCATTTTGTGCTAGGGGTGTGGTTGTGCTAGCCTTGTTTCTGTCAAATCGTATGCCTTTGGCTTTTGTTGGGGGTGTGGGCCGAATGTTTTTTCTTCTATTCTGGATTTGGCATTTTTGGTAAGTGTTATGCGGTTAGTAATATCTTTTGGTATGATTAATATGTGGTTTATATTGTTAAGTCTTGGTTGGATTGTAGGATACTTCTAAAAGGAGTTGAACTAGTCTTTGGCAACAGTTTAGGGGAGTGATCCTCAGTCGAGTGATCAAGGCAAGTGATAAGAAACAATTTAATAAGTGATATAAAAAAAGATTGTTTAATCTTGTTGATAAAGGGACTAATGATGTATGGTGTTTGGATCTAGAGTTGGAGTGCTTGTGGTCTATTTGCACACTCTTGCATCAAGGTGTGTAACCGCACTGCTTTAATTGTAAATCGGCAAAAGCTAAAAAATATGACTATTAACGCTATACGAGCGTGTGCCCACTCGTGTGGTAATCTGAACGCATAAAACGTGAGCGTTTGATCGTAGAGGCCACCATGAGCGATATCATGGGCTTAGGCCGTACTGGGCCATGTTAGGCCAAAATGGACAGTGTCAACCCCACGGGCTCGTGGGCCCCACACGGGTAAGCCATACGGACGTGTGGAGATTATTGGGCCAGGCTGTGTAACTCACACGACTAAGCCATTGTTGGGCTTCGTGGGCCATACGGGCGTATTTTCACTGTATGACTGTTAAGGTTGCATGGGTCGCTTGAGACGACTGTGAACCTACTGTTGGGTCAGTAAGTGTACCTAGACCCCCTTCATGGTAAAACAACTATATTGGCCCTGTATGGTAAAATGACCATTTTGCCCTTATATGCTAAGATGGCTATTTTGCCCCTATGTGATGTATGTTTATATTTTAGCATGCTATTTGTAACTGTATTGAGTAAATGTATAATATTATGATATGACATGACACGCTGCATGATACATTGCATGGGGATGGGTTTATATATGATTAGAGGAAGTGTACTATATTGGCAGCTCTGCTGCAAATCAATGATGGCTCTAAGCCTATTATACTGGCAACTCTGCTATAAATATTGTTTAGTGCTGCAACCGATGCTATATTTTTGGTATGTAGGGATGGGTGGGTTGATTTTATCCCCACATGGTGTGTTGGGCTGGATGGAGATGGAGTGTAGAGGCTGGATGGGTAGGACTTGCATATTGTTTATTGTTACTATACTGTTTACTGTTACTATAAAGGACCAAGGCCTAAACATATGACTGTTTATGTATTGAGATGGGCTAAAGCCCAAACTGATATTGCCATTGTTACTAAAAAAGGCTTAGACGCAGATTGTATTTGCTCACTGTACGTTTGACTGGCTGTTTATTAATGGATTAAACACTGAGTTTTCATAAACTCACCTTTCTGTTTATCTACGCAGGTAATCCTTAGGCAGATTGGTGCTGCAAGGAACTCGAAAGAGGACACACAACTGTGCATGTTTTTGTTTTAGACTTTTAAATTCTAAGTTTTCATTTTAATTTGGGAATTTTCTATAATAAGGCCTCTTCAAATTTTTTAACGGTTAATTTGGGGTTTCATTTATATTGATTTAAAACTGCTAGCAGGACACAAGTTTTCCAAAGATAAATGATTTTCAAAAATACCACGAATACATAAACGGTTTTAAGAGCTACCACAAGAAAACAACGTTTTACAAGTAAACGCTAGTACGCAACTGTTTTAAAAAGCTTCCGTTACAAACAAGATTTGAAATTAATAACGTTGTAAAGTAAATACTTTGATAGCGATGTAAGTTTAAAAATCATCTTTTAGATCACACAAAGAAACTTAATGAAGATTGGGCTTAGCAAACTGTATCATGCCTTACAAAAAACACTTCAATGTGACATTGCCAGATCTGGCTATAACGTCCAGGCCGGGTTTAGAGGGTGTTACAATGCATTACGATTGAAGTTGTTCCCATATTCACTGAGGGACAGAGCTCGAGCCTGGTTGAACTCATTGCCGCTGAACTCAATTTCCACATGGCAAGAGTTAGAAGAAAGATTCCTTATGAAGTATTTCCCGCCTAGCAAGAATGCTAAGTTGAGGAACTAGATCACAGCTTTCCAACAAATGGATGATGAGTCCTTGTATGTGGCATGGGAAAGATACAAAGAGTTACTACGAAAGTGCCCTCATCATGGAATCCCATATTGCATCCAACTTGAGCATTTTATAATGGTCTCAATGCTCACACGGGGATGGTAGTGGATGCTTCTGCTAATGGTGCTCTCCTTTCTAAGTCTTATAATGAAGCTTATGAAATCGTTGAGAGGATTGCCAGCAACAATAACAGATCGCCAACCAATCGAGCAATGTCAGGAAGACGAGTCACCGGAATACATGAAGTAGATGCTCTTACTTCACTCGCATCTCAGGTATCATCAATATCCTCAATGCTTAAAAATCTTACTACTAATGGGTCTAATAGTTTTGCAGCACAGCCACCTAACCAATTTGAAAATATAGGCTGTGTCTATTGTAGGGAAAGACATTTGTTTGAAGAATATCCATCAAACCCAGAATCCATGTACTATATAAGTAACCAGAACCAAAATCGAGGAAGCAAGGACTGCAATCCAATTTTTATAACCCATCGTAGCGAAATCACCCCAATTTTCCCTAGAGTAACCAATGGGCTAGAGCCAGTAGCACTTACACCCAACCTAGACCAACCCAGCTGTCTAGTTTTCCCCTAACAAGTTCATAAACTAGCTTAGGCTGAATCATCCAATAGCTTAGAGAATTTTTTAAAGGCATACATGGCGAAAAATGATGCCACTCTAAGGAATTTGGAGAATCAAGTGAGTAGCTTGCTACTGAACTCACGAACTGACCACCAGGTGCTTTACCTAGTGATATGGAGAATCCAAGGAATTCAAGGAAGGAGCAATTCAAAGCGTTAACATTGAGGAGAGGAAAGACAATAGAGCCCAACACCATCGAAGCTGAAAAGGAGCAAGCTGACGCTCAAGATTCAGAGGAAGTTGAATCAAGTGTTGAAATTCCAGTTTCATAAGAACCAGAAACTGCAAAATTCGACAAGGAAATTTTATAACCAGCTAATTCTGATCAACTAACAACTCCGTTAGATGCAGAATTGCCACAGAAGACGAATCAACCAGTTCCAGTAAAGAAACCACCACCACCCTACCCTCAAAAACTTCAAAAGCAGAAGCAGGAGATTCAATTCAAGAAGTTCCTAGACATACTCAAGCAACTTCATATCAACATCTCGTTGGTTGAAGCACTTGAGTAGATGCCTAACTACATCAAATTCATGAAGGATATCTTATCCAAAAAATGAAGACTCAAAGTATTTGAGACGGTAGCTCTGACGAACGAATGCAGTGCATATCTTCAAGACAAATTACCCCTAAAGTTGAAGGATCCTGGATGTTTTACCATACCCTGCAACATTGGAGTAACATATTGTGGTAAGGCATTATGTAACATAGGTGCGAGTATTAACTTGATGCCTATGTCAATATTTAGGAGGTTGGGGATAGGTGAAGTTAAACCAACTATGATTACACTTCAATTAGCATATTGATCTTTAGCACATCTAGAAGGAAAAATCGAGGATGTATTGGTACGTGTGGATAAATTTATCTTTCCTATTGATTTTGTTATCCTAGACTTTGAAGCAGATAAAGAAGTGCCAATTATCTTAGGAAGACCTTTCTTAGCAACCAGAAGGACCCTTATTGATGTGCAGAAGGGCGGGCTTACTATGCATGTTCAGGATGATCAAGTAACATTTAACGTTTTTAAGTCTATGCGATTTCCTAACATAATTGATGATTGTTCTGTAGTATCTGATTTAGAGGATTTAATAGTGGAGAAGGAGCTCAACTATGTTGAGGATCTTTTGGAACTGATTTTGACATCAGATCCTCCGAATGATAAAGAGGAGGATGAATATTTAGCATTTTTAGAAGCTAATCAAAAGGGATTTAATCCATAATCCTGTTTTAAATCTTTGGAATTAGAGAATAGGGATTATTCCCAACCAAAAAATTGTCAATCGAGGAACCACCTAAATTAAAACTTAAGGTACTACCTTCACATTTAAAATATGTTTATTTAGGTAACGCTTCTACTCTGCCTATGATTGTTTCAGCAGAATTAACTAGTGAGCAAGAAGAGAAACTCATCTTGATGTTGAAACAATTCAAGAAGGCTATTGGATGGACCATAGCCGATATTCATGGAATTAGTCCATCTGTATGCATGCACAAGATTATCCTTGAAGATGGCAAAAAAGGGATGATTGATGGACAACGAAGACTAAACCCCATCATGAAGGACGTGGTAAAGAAAAAAATCATCAAGTGGTTAGATGCGGGTATAATTTACCCTATCTCAGACAGTTCATGGGTAAGTCCGGTCTAGTGTGTGCTAAAAAAAAAGAGGTATCACGGTCATTGAAAACGAGAATAACGAGTTGATACCGACTGGAACGATTATGGGATGGAAAATTTGCATCGACTACCGGAAGCTGAATAAGACAACTAGGAAAGATCACTTTCCTTTGCCGTTTTTAGACCAGATGCTGGATAGACTTGCGGGGTGAAAAGACTACTATTTTCTCAATGGATACTCGGGGTATAATCAGATTACAGTAGCACCAGAAGATCAACACAGGACAACATTCACCTGCCCGTACGGTACATTTGCATTTAGACACATGCCATTTGGTTTATGTAATGCATCTGCTACATTTTAAAGATGTATGACGTCTATTTTTAATGATATGGTTGAGAAGTATTTGGAAGTTTTTATGGATGATTTTTTAGTATTTGGAGATACTTATGATGATTGCTTAGCTAATCTAGCAAAGATACTAAGGCGATGCGAAGAAATAAACTTAGTACTCAACTAGGAAAAGTGCCATTTCATGGTACGAGAAGGGATTGTTCTAGGGCATCAGATAACAAGAGATGGAATAGAGGTTGATAAAGCAAAGATAGATGTTATTGAGAGACTCCTACCTCCAACATCTATAAAGGGTGTTAGGAGAGTTTTAGGCCACGCCGGTTTCTATCGAAGATTTATTAAAGACTTCCCCAAAATTGATGAACCCTTATACAAATTATTGGAGAAGGACTCGATGTTCAAGTTGGATGAGGAATGCTTAAAGGCTTTCAAAGATTTGAAGAGTTAGTTAGTTACGACACCCATAATCGTCACACCAGGCCGGGATTTTCCATTTGAAGTAATGTGTGACGCAAGTGATTTCGCGATAGGAGCTGTCATGGGTCAGCGGAGGAACAAAGTTTTTCATCCTACCTACTACGCAAGTCGAACTCTGACAGGAGCTCAACTGAATTATATGGTAACAAAGAAAGAGTTACTTGCTATTGTATTTGCTTTTGACAATTTTCGATCTTATCTTGTAGGTACCAAGGTGACTTTCTATATGAACTACTCGGCAATTAAGTACTTACTTTCCAATAAAGATGCTAAGCCGAGGTTGATCCGATGGGTACTTGTACTTCAAGAGTTTGATCTAGAAATTCAAGATCGAAAGGGAGTAGAAAATCAAGTAGCAGACCACTTATCTAGATTGGAGCCGCAAGAAGGGAACTCTCCTCTTATACCAATTCGAGAGACATTTCCAGATGAACACATACTGAAGGTAAATCATGTCCATAATACTCCTTGGTTTGCTGATATTGCTAACTATTTAGCTTTTGGTTTGATGCCGATTGATAAGACATATCATCAAAGGAAAAAGTTTCTTCACGATGTAAAGTACTATACTTGTTTAAAAAGTGCGCAGATCAAATGATTAGGAGATGCGTGGCAGAAGATGAATTACAAAACATTCTATACCATTGTCACTCAACTCCATGTGGGGGACAATTCGGAGGTACTCGTACTATGGCCAAAGTATTGCAAGCCAGATTCTTTTGGCCAACACTATTCAAGGATGCATGTGCTTATGTAAAGAGTTGTGATCGATGTCAAAGGAGTGGAAATGTCACCAACAAAAATGAGATGCCTCGAACTGTAACACCCGAACCCGAGACCGACACCGGAGTCGAACACGAGGTGTTAACAGACTTTAAGCCCCTTATAAAAAAATTTCCCAGACACTGCCAATCTGCGTACTAGTCACTTTAAAAATCATATCTTGAGTTTCACAACTCGGAATCCAGTTCCGTAAATTTTCCCTGAAACTAGACTCATATACCCATCTACATATTTTTTTCTAGAATTTTTGGTAGGGCCAATTAGTACAGTTTATTAGTCAAATTCTCCCTTGTTACAGCGATCGACTACCCTGACCTTTACACATTACGACTTGGATATCTCCCTGTACAAGGCTTCAATACTGATTCCGTTTGTTTCTATAGAAACTAGACTCAGAGAGGAATCTATACATATATGGTATGGCTCCTAATTATCTCTGGTTAATTTATAATGAATTTCCAAAGTCGGAACAGGGAATCTAGAAACCGTTCTGGCTCTGTCTCATGAGAACATGAATATCTCTTAACATACTGTCCGTATGATTGTTTCGTTACTTTCCTATGAAAGTAGATTCATCAAGGTTTGTTTACATAATTTATTCACTATTTAATTCCATTCCTACTATTTTTATTGATTTTCCAAATCTACATCACTGCTGCTGTCAGCATCTGCCTTTAAGGTAGACTTTACCTATTTCATGGTTTCCATGATTCAACTAGCCCTTTTTGCATAAATAGCACAATTTATGAAAGTGATTAACCATCCCCGTGGCCAATCCTTGTCAAGCATATCCACACCAAATGATTATAACATTATACTCAAACACATATAAGCCATTTTCGCATGGCTATCCAAAATTTATACAAGTCCAAAGGGTCCACGACCCACAACAAACGGGTAGTCCTATACATGCCATTTCGAAGTTCAACCAAAATTGTACCAAAAAGGGGCTTTGATAGTGTGGGCAACTTTGACCTCAAGATCCCGAGTCTGATAGCTGGAGAACCAAATCTATAAAACAGAGGAGCAATGAAACGGAGTAAGCAATTTATGCTTAGTAAGTTTTGAGCAAGGAATTCCAGCACAACAAAAGTATAGCATTCATATAGCTAAACGGATAATTTCATATGCACAAATTTACGATATCGTACTTGCTTCACATTATCAACCCTTATGTACATACACAAAAGATCAACTCAACCAAAGGCCGGTAGCTCGTTTATCAACTGAGCGAATACTTATTTGTAAGGGCTCAACTAAATTCAAGCACATACGAAACATACCTCAATGTTGGGATGTTTCGAGAGTATTAACTGGAATTTTACAGCAAGTTCATTCATTCCCAAATCACGTACCTTCGGAATTTAACCGGATATAGCTCCTCGTTCAAATGCCTTCGGGACATAGCCCGGTTATAGTAATTCGCACAAATGCCTTCGAGACTTAACCCGGATTTAGTAACTCGCACAAATGCCTTCGGGCTTAGCCCGGAATTAGTATCTCGCACAAATCGCACAAATGCCTTCGGGCTTAGCCCGGAATTTGTATCTCGCACAAATGCCTTCGGATCTTAGTCCGGATATTGTCACTTAGCACAAAGCCTTCGGGACTTAGCCCGGACATCATTCAAATAACCATGCACATTTAACAATAAATCATAGCACATTCGTGTTTCATTTTCGTTAGCAAAACTCAAACACAAGACACTTATCATTCTTGTGATTTCGGCTCAATAGCCACACAAAAAGCATGATTTTAATTTGCTTAAAACATGATCTAATCACATCATAATTTAAACTCTTTTACTCAAGAACTTACCTCGAGTGTTGTCGAACGATTCCGATAGCTATTCGACCACTTTTTCCTTCCCTTTATCGGATTTAGTTCCCCTTTGCTCTTGAGCTTAATTAAACAAATAAATTGATTTAATCATTTGAGCATCGAAAAGAGGAACACAAGGCACTTAGCCCATATTTATACATTAGACATTAAAGTCACATATGTACGGAATCATGAATCAAACTCAACATTTTAGCTAATTTTTCCCCCTTGGCCGAATATGCATGTCTATTTTGGGGCCGATTTCAACACTTAATACATTCTACAAGTATGGTCACTTGTATTGACTAAACACCCTTTTGTTTCAAGTTCAAAACTTGGCTAATACACACATATACACACTAGTAAAGCATCCTCTCCCTTTCCATCAATTTAACACATGCATTGCTCATTAACATGCAAAAGTTATATTCGGCCTTAGCACACAACTTGCTAGCCGATTCTTCTCCATTTAGCAACCAATGCACATATGTGCTCACTCAAAAATGCTAAAAAGGAGGTTCAAGAATCATCAAGCCACCATCACATGCATCATTAACAAGCTTCATATTTAGCATGCAATGGCATTAACACAAACTCCACCTAGGCCAAATCTTAACTCATCCTCATGCCTCATCACCACAACATCAAACATCAACCAAGAATGATGCATCCATGGCCGAGTGTCATTTCCATCACATAGCAAGATTTAGACCATGGGATAGGTAGAACTCAAGCTAACAACTAAAACATGCATGCATCTCATGGAACATCATCAAACATACCTTAGCCTAGCTACATGCATGGCCGAACCTCTTCAACCTTTCTTCTTCCTTCCTCCTTAAAATTTTTGGCCAAGGATGAACCAAAGGATGAGCATTTTTTTTCTTTGTTTTTTTTTTCTTTCTAGTTTCGGCTAAATGAAGATGAGAAAGGATGAACAAAAATTTTCTCCTTTCTTTTCTTTAGCTCACGGCAATGGGGGGGGGGAAACAACTACACACATTTTTTTTTTGTATTCATCATACTCCTTTTCATTATTTTATGCCCATGCCCCTTATTTTATTTTTTTCCTACATACCTCACTAGGCCAACATGTTCCCAACATGTTTCCACCCATAGCATGGCCAACCACTAGCTCAAATTTTGGGTAATTTGACATGCAAACCCATCATTTTCACAACATGCATTAATAGACCATTTTAAATTAGCCTATCATATTTTCACCATGTCTCATATCAATCCCTATTTAATAATTTCTCATGCAATTGGCAAAATTGGAGAATGAAACTTCCACATACTCATGTACACACACAATAAGCATAGAATATGGAAATCAATTATTTTTATGACTCGGTTTTGTGGTCCTGAAACCACTTCCCGACTAGGGTCAATTTTGGGCTGTCACAACTCTCCCCCACTTAAGAAATTTTTGTCCCCGAAAATCTTATCGGTAAATAGGTTTGGGTATCGTTCTTTCATCGAGCTCTCGGTTTCCCAAGTAGCTTCCTCGATCCTGTGTTTGAGCCATAACACCTTCACTAACGGAATCCTTTTGTTTCACAACTCCTTCACTTCATGAGATAGGATACGCATCGGTTCTTCTTCATAACTCATATCGGCTTGAATTTCAACCTCTGATGGGCTAATTATATGCGATGGATCAGATCGATAGCGTCGAAGCATCGAAACATGAAAGACGTCGTGAATCTTTTCAAGATCAGGGGGCAAAATCAATCTATACGCAACCGGACCAACTCATTCGGAGATTTCGTACGGCCCAATGAATCTCGGGCTCAACTTGCCCTTACGGCCAAACCTGAGTACCTTTTTCCAAGGCAAAACTTTAAGGAACACTTTATCTCCCACCTGATATTCAATCTCCTTTCGTTTCAAATTCGCATACGATTTTTGACGATCTGTGGCTGCTTTCAGACTTTCACGGATTACCCTTACTTTCTGTTCGGCATCCTTAATCAAATCAACTCCGAAAATTTTACTTTCACCGAGCTCGGTCCAAAACAATGGTGTACGGCATTTACAACCGTACAAAGCCTCGTAAGGTGCCATCTTAATACTTGATTGAAAACTATTATTGTAAGCGAATTCAATCAAAGGTAAATACCGTTCCCATGAACCACTGAACTCGAGGATGCAACATCTCAACATATCCTCAAGTATCTGAATTATCCACTCAGATTGACCATCGGTTTGGGGATGAAAAGCAGTGCTAAAATGCAGCTTGGTACCCAAAGCTTCTTACAATTTCCTCCAAAATCGCGAGGTGAATCTCGGATCTCTATCCGACACGATAGGAATAGGTACCCCGTGTAATCTCACAATCTGAGAAACGTACAATTCAACTAGTCTATCCAATGAAAAATCCATACACACGGGGATAAAGTGAGCCGACTTAGTCAGTCTATCGACAACAACCCAAGTCGCATCCTTCTTACTTGTTGACAATGGCAGTCCGGACACAAAGTCCATTGTGACTCGATCCCATTCCCACTCGGGTATCATGATCGGCTGAAGTAATCCTGAAGGCACTTGATGTTCCGCTTTCACTTGTTGACATATTAAACATCTCGAAACAAGGTCGGAGATGTCTCGTTTCATACCATGCCACCAAAACCAACGTTTCAAATCGTTGTACATTTTCGTACTCCCCGGGTGACTTGACATTCGGCTACAATGGGCTTCGTTCAGAATCATCGAAATGAGTTCCGAACTCCTTGGAACACACAAACGACTTCTGAACCTCAAACAATCATCATCAACTTTCTGGGCTTCACGAATTTGATGAATCAATAATGGTTTGGCTTTTAATTCAGCAACTAACACATTGTCAGGTAGAACAGACAAATGCACATTCATTGCTCGTAAAGCAACCAATGACTTCCGGCTTAAGGCGTCCGCAACCACATTAGCTTTTCCCGGGTGGTAATCAATGACAAGCTCATAATCTTTCAACAACTCAAGCCAACGTCTTTGTCGCAGATTTAAGTCTCTTTGAGTCATCAAATATTTGAGACTTTTGTGATCCGAAAATACATGGCACTTCTCACCAAATAAGTAATGTCGCCATATTTTTAAAGCAAATACGATGGCAGCTAGTTCAAGATCATGGGTCGGATAATTTTTCTCATGTGGCTTTAATTGTCTCGACGCATAGGCCACAACTCGACCTTCTTGCATCAATACGCAACCCAACCCAAGTAGGGATGCGTCACTATAAATGACAAACTCTTTGCCTGATTCGGGTTGCACTAAAATTGGAGCTTCAGTCAAATAAGTTTTTAGTTGATCAAAACTTTTCTGACATTTCTCCGTCCATTCGAACTTAACATCCTTTTGAAGTATCTTCGTCATTGGTGTGGCTATCATCGAGAAACCTTTTCACAAATCGTCGGTAATAACCGGCGAGTCCCAGGAAGCTCCGAACTTCGGTAATATTTCTTAGAGGCTTCCAGTTAAGTATGGCTGAAATTTTGCTCGGGTCAGCTCGAATACCCGATGCGGATACCACATGACCCAAGAAGCTAACCTCTCTTAACCAGAACTCACACTTACTGAACTTAGCATATAACTGCTTATCCCGCAAAATTTGCAACACTAGCCTCAGATGCTCAGCATGTTCGGTCTCATCTCTTGAATAGACCAAGATGTCATCAATGAACACAACTACGAACCGATCCAAATATGGTCTGAAGATCCGATTCATCAAATCCATAAATACCGCAGGGGCATTTGTGAGCCCAAACGGCATCACTAAGAACTCGTAGTGACCATATCTCGTCCTGAAGGCAGTTTTGGGTATGTCTGATTCTCGAATTCGCAACTGATAATAGCCCGATCTCAAATCTATTTTTGAGAACACTGTGGCTCCCTTCAGTTGGTCGAACAAATCATCGATGCGCGGCAACGGATATTTGTTCTTTATCGTCACTTTATTCAGTTGACGATAGTCAATGCACAACCTCATGGTTCCGTCCTTCTTTTTCACGAACAATACTGGTGCACCCCAAGGTGAGAAACTTGGTCGAGCAAAACCTCTATTCGTCAATTCTTGCAACTGAGCTTTCAACTCTTTTAACTCAGTTGGTGCCATACGATACGGAGCTATCGAAATCGGCGTAGTCCCAAGTACAAGCTCAATACCAAACTCTACCTCCCGAACAGGTGGTAAACCCGGTAATTCTTCAAGAAAAACATCCGGGTATTCACAAACCACCGGCACAGATTCGGGTTTCTTTTCTAATTCTTTGTCATCAAGTACATACACAAGGTATGCTTCGCACCCTTTTCTTACATATTTCTGGGCCAACATTGCTGATATTACAGCTGGCATCCCCTCCAAGTCCGTAGACTCAACTCGGATTACTTCGTTATTTGCGCACCTCAAATCAATAGTCTTGCTTTTGCAATTCACAACCGCATCATGCGCGGTCAACCAATCCAAACCAAGAATAACATCAAATTCATCAAACGGCAAAAGCATCAAGTCCGCCGGGAAACAGGAACCTCGAATTTCTAGGGGACATTTCTTACACACTTTGTCGACAAGCACGTAACGACCCAAGGGGTTTGACACCCGAATTACGAACTCAGTAGACTCAATAGGTAAAGTCTTACTGGATGCTAAGGTTTCACATATGTAAGAATGAGTAGAACCGGGGTCAATCAAAGCAATTACATTAGTATCAAAGAGTGTAAAAGTACCGGTAATAACATCAGGCGAAGAAGCATCCTCGCGGGCACGTATAGCATAAGCTCTAGCAGGCGCACGAGCCTCGGATCTGGTCGTAGCATCTCTAGATCCTCTCTGACCACCACCAGCATTGCCCGTATTTCCAGATGGTCTACCTCGAGCAGTGGTAGCACGCGGTTTCCAACTCTGATTTACATTCTGTTCAGACAACCTCGGGCAATCTTTAATGAAGTGGTCAACTAATCCGCACTTGTAACAGAAGCGGCCAGGGAATCTACAACTCCCCGAATGCCATTTACCGCAATATCGACATTTCGTTCTGTCTCGACGTTCATTCCCAACACTGGCGACCGAAGTGCCTCGTGTACCCACAGGGGGTCGATCACGATCTCGTCTAAAAAGGCCCGAAGTGCCTCTAAACTAGCCCGCATCATCTCGAAATTTCTTCGATGCCTGTTGAAGAGACTTTCCCGAAGATCTTTTACGAAACTCTCCAGTTCCCACATCAACTTTTTGTTTTTCTTTTCTAAGCTCTTCGGCTTTACAAGCTCGCTCGACCAGTACTACGAACTCTCGTATTTCAAGAACGCCAACGAACATTTTTATATCTTCATTCAGCCCATCCTCGAAGCGTTTACACATGATAGCCTCGGACGAAACACATTCCCGAGCGTATCTACTAAGTCTAACAAATTTTCGCTCGTAATCAGTAACTGACATGGAACCTTGCTTAAGCTCAAGAAATTCCTTCCGTTTTTGATTAACAAATCTCTGACTGATATACTTTTTCCGAAACTCAGTTTGGAAAAACTCCCAAGTTACTTGCTCTCGGGGCACAACAGAAGTCAGAGTACTCCACCAATAGTAGGCAGAATCGCGTAGCAAGGAGATAGTACACTTTAGGCATTCATCGGGTGTACAAGATAGCTCATCGAGTACCCGGATAGTGTTGTCCAACCAAAATTCAGCTTGCTCGGCATCGTCGCTATCCGTAGCCTTAAATTTAGTAGCCCCATGTTTTCGGATTCTGTCAACTGGGGGCTTATTTGACCTTATTTGGTCAGTTACCGGAGGTATTGTAGGTGCGGGGGTGGTATTAGTTGGGAATGGAGGTTGTGGGACAGCCGTATTAGTTCGAATGTATTGGTTGAACCAATCATTCATCACGCTATAGAAAGCTTGTCTAGCTTCATCATTCGGGTTACTAGCATTAGGTTGAGAGTCCGCCGGCGCTGTCCCTTGTGCGGGAGCAAGCGCTACACTCACAAGATCATCAGCTACCTCTCGGTCGGGATCAGGATCCATTACTATAAATAAACACATTTACAATTGTCAGAAATCACCACACTATCAAGTAATCACATAAAATGGCATGTATAGCTAGACCCAACGCATTACGGTAGTCCTAGAATCGACTAAACCGTAGCTCTGATACCAATCAAATGTAACACCCCGAACCCGAGACCGACACCGGAGTCGAACACGAGGGTTAACAGACTTTAAGCCCCTTATAAAAAAATTTCCCAGACACTGCCAATCTGCGTACTATTCGCTTTAAAAATCATATCTTGAGTTTCACAACTCGGAATCCAGTTCCATAAATTTTCCATGAAACTAGACTCATATGCCCATCTACATATTTTTTTCTAGAATTTTTGGTAGGGCCAATTAGTACAGTTTATTAGTCAAAGTCTCCCATGTTACAGGGATCGACTACCCTGACCTTTGCGCATTATGACTTGGATATCTCCCTGTACAGGGCTTCAATACTGATGCCGTTTGTTTCTATAGAAACTAGACTCAGAGAGGAATCTATAAATATATGGTATGGCTCCTAATTATCTCTGGTTAATTTATAATGAATTTCCAAAGTCGGAACAGGGAATCCAGAAACCGTTCTGGCCCTGTCTCACGAGAACATGAATATCTCTTAACATACTGTCCGTATGATTGTTTCGTTACTTTCCTGTGAAAGTAGATTCATCAAGGTTTGTTTACATAATTTATTCACTATTTAATTCCGTTCCTACTATTTTTAGTGATTTTCCAAATCTACATCACCGCTGCTGTCAGCATCTGCCTTTAAGGTAGACTTTACCTATTTCATGGTTTCCATTATTCAACTAGCCCTTTTTGCATAAATAGCACAATTTATGAAAGTGATTAACCATCCCCGTGGCCAATCCTTGTCAAGCATATCCACACCAAATGATTATAACATTATACTCAAACACATATAAGCCATTTTCGCATGGCTATCCAAAATTTATACAAGTCCAAAGGGTCCACGACCCACAACAAACGGGTAGTCCTATACATGCCATTTCGAAGTTCAACCAAAATTGTACCAAAAAGGGGCTTTGATAGTGTGGGCGACTTTGACCTCAAGATCCCGAGTCCGATAGCTGGAGAACCAAATCTATAAAACAGAGGAGCAATGAAACGGAGTAAGCAATTTATGCTTAGTAAGTTTTGAGCAAGGAATTCCAGCACAACAAAAGTATAGCATTCATATAGCTAAACGGATAATTTCATATGCACAAATTTACGATATCGTACTTGCTTCACATTATCAACCCTTATGTACATACACAAAAGATCAACTCAGCCAAAGGCCGGTAGCTCATTTATCAACTGAGCGAATACTTATTTGTAAGGGCTCAACTAAATTCAAGCACATACGAAACATACCTCAATGTTGGGATGTTTCGAGAGTATTAACTGGAATTTTACAGCAAGTTCATTCATTCCCAAATCATGTACCTTCGGAATTTAACCGGATATAGCTCCTCGTTCAAATGCCTTCGGGACATAGCCCGGTTATAGTAATTCGCACAAATGCCTTCGGGACTTAACCCGGATTTAGTAACTCGCACAAATGCCTTCGGGCTTAGCCCGGAATTAGTATCTCGCACAAATGCCTTCGGATCTTAGTCCGGATATTGTCACTTAGCACAAAGCCTTCAGGACTTAGCCCGGACATCATTCAAATAACCATGCACATTTAACAATAAATCATAACACATTCGTGTTTCATTTTCGTTAGCAAAACTCAAACACAAGACACTTATCATTCTTGTGATTTCGGCTCAATAGCCACACAAAGAGCATGATTTTAATTTGCTTAAAACATGATCTAATCACATCAAAATTTAAGCTCTTTTACTCAAGAACTTACCTCGGGTGTTGTCGAACGATTCCGATAGCTATTCGACCACTTTTTCCTTCCCTTTATCGGATTTAGTTCCCCTTTGCTCTTGAGCTTAATTAAACAAATAAATTGATTTAATCATTTGAGCATCGAAAAGAGGAACACAAGGCACTTAGCCCATATTTATACATTAGACATTAAAGTCACATATGTACGGAATCATGAATCAAACTCAACATTTTAGCTAATTTTTCCCCCTTGGCCGAATATGCATGTCTATTTTGGGGCCGATTTCAACACTTAATACATTCTACAAGTATGGTCACTTGTATTGACTAAACACCCTTTTGTTTCAAGTTCAAAACTTGGCTAATACACACATATACACACTAGTAAAGCATCCTCTCCCTTTCCATCAATTTAACACATGCATTGCTCATTAACATGCAAAAGTTATATTCGGCCTTAGCACACAACTTGCTAGCCGATTCTTCTCCATTTAGCAACCAATGCACATATGTGCTCACTCAAAAATGCTAAAAAGGAGGTTCAAGAATCATCAAGCCACCATCACATGCATCATTAACAAGCTTCATATTTAGCATGCAATGGCATTAACACAAACTCCACCTAGGCCGAATCTTAACTCATCCTCATGCCTCATCACCACAACATCAAACATCAACCAAGAATGATGCATCCATGGCCGAGTGTCATTTCCATCACATAGCAAGATTTAGACCATGGGCTAGGTAGAACTCAAGCTAACAACTAAAACATGCATGCATCTCACGGAACATCATCAAACATACCTTAGCCTAGCTACATGCATGGCCGAACCTCTTCAACCTTTCTTCTTCCTTCCTCCTTAAAATTTTTGGCCAAGGATGAACCAAAGGATGAGCATTTTTTTTTCTTTGTATTTTTTTCTTTCTAGTTTCGGCTAAATGAAGATGAGAAAGGATGAACAAAAATTTTCTCCTTTCTTTTCTTTAGCTCACGGCAATGGGGGGGGGGGGAAACAACTACACACATTTTTTTTTGTATTCATCATACTCCTTTTCATTATTTTATGCCCATACCCCTTATTTTATTTTTTTCCTACATACCTCACTAGGCCAACATGTTCCCAACATGTTTCCACCCATAGCATGGCCAACCACTAGCTCAAATTTTGGGTAATTTGACATGGAAACCCATCATTTTCACAACATGCATTAATAGACCATTTTAAATTAGCCTATCATATTTTCACCATGTCTCATATCAATCCCTATTTAATAATTTCTCATGCAATTGGCAAAATTGGAGAATGAAACTTCCACATACTCATGTACACACATAATAAGCATAGAATATGGAAATCAATTATTTTTATGACTCGGTTTTGTGGTCCCGAAACCACTTCCCGACTAGGGTCAATTTTGGGCTGTCACACGAACAAATATCATTGAGGTAGAATTGTTTGATGTATAGGGTATTGACTTTCCTTGTCCTTTTCTGCCTTCTTTTAGTCACAAGTACATATTAGTAGCAATAGACTATGTGTCTAAGTGGGTCGAGGCTAAAGCTTATCCGACAAATGATGCTAAGGTTGTAATTAAGTTTTTGCAGAAACACATGTTCATAAGGTTTGGAACCCCAAGAGCTATTATCAGCGATGAATGGTCCCATTTTGTGAACAAGTGGTTGAAATGGTTATTAGATAAACATGGAGTGAAACACAAGGTCGCTTCAGCTTACCATCCGCAGACGAATGGGCAAGTTGAACTGCGAACAAGGAGATCAAAGGCATAATTGAAAAGGTAGTTTGCCCGAACCGACGAGATTGGTCCAAAAGACTGGATGATGCTTTATGGGCTTACAGAACAGCATACAAGATACCTTTAGGGATGTCACCCTATAGGTTGGTCTTTGGGAAAACCTGCCATCTGCCCTTGGAGTTAGAGCACAAAGCTTATTAGGTCCTTCGGCAACTCAACTTGGATCTTAAGCTTGCTAAAGAGAAACGGATGCTCCAACTCAATGAGCTAGAGGAATTTCGAATGTTCTGGTACAAAAATGCCAAATTACTCAATGAGAGACTTAAGAAATGGCATGACAAGCACATTCGAGTTCGAGAATTTTAAGCAGGTCAGCAAGTCTTGTTATTTAATTCCAAATTTAGGTTCTTTCCAGGTAAACTAAAATCACGTTGGTCCGGTCCATTTACGATTCATTGTGTCTATCCATACGGAGTTGTTGAACTCCAAGGTAAGGGAGGTAATTTTCAAGTTAATACTCAGCGTCTAAAACATTACTGGGGAGATAAGACTGAACGAAATCAAATTTCGTTCATTTTATCAAATGTTTGAATTTTCTTATTTACCACTTTCATAAATGATTTAAGGTATATTTTCGGGATTAGTATGTTTAAATAAATTATGTCTAGGAGATTTGAACATAAGTGGGACCACTTGTGACCCCTCCAATTTTTCCTGGGAATTGATTTTAACATAACTTTCTCAGAAATTATTCCCTAAATAGAAAATCAAAATTTTTGGCCTTTTAAATAAAAGGGTCAATTTTGATCTAAGTTTTAAATTGCAACTCAATTTCAAATTTTCATTAAGTCTAAGGACTTAATTGAACTATTTTTAAAATTTGGTTGCTCTTTTTGTAAATAATAAAAATTACATGCCTCTTTTTGTAAATATTTTCAAAAGGCTTCTAGAATAAATATTTTTAGTTTAATAAAAAAATTTATAATTATTAATATATAATTATATCCATTATAATATATATTAATTATAATATATATTAATTATTATCAACTCTATATAGAATTAAGATTAGTTTTAATTTAATCATATTTTATTTGATAAGTTTTTTTAATAATAAGATGATAATATTTAATATATAATTATATCTATTATAATTTATATATTATTTTTTTATCAATTTAGCATAGAATTCAGATTAGCTTATTTTATTTTTAAATAAATTAATAGCATTATTAATTTAATATGTATTTTATTAATTACTAATTGTTGTTAACTTTATTTAGGATTAGAACTTAAAATAATTTAATTGTTCTAAGAATTCTACTTTAAGTCATATTCCCTTCATTATAAATACCACCTTCTTCATCATTCATCACTCAAAATCCCAAAGCACCAAACCCCCTAAGTGTCGCAAGCCCCTAGCCACAACAGCACCCAACCAGTCGGCCAGTAGCTCACCCCGCACACACTTGCTTCCTTCGTGCGCCCAACAGCTGCTCCTTGGAGCCACTCGACAGGCCTGCTCGCAAGGATCCGCGCACCTCGTGCTCTCTCCAGCCCCAGCTCACGTGCTCCCAAGCTATTGCCTACTTGGTGTTGCGGCCTACTGCCTGCATAACTGCCCACGCCAAGCCTCATCACTGCACGCCCATCCACACAGCACACTACCAACACCCTATTTTTAGCCGATAAACCCTCCAACCTACCTTAAATTGACCTCTTTTGTTTATTAATTATTTTTAGGAGTTCTTAATTTTATAAAAAGTGTGGTTAATCATGCCTCGCAAGAGAACTCGTGCCTGTGCCCAAATTCATGAAACACAAAACAAGTTCCATTATGAAAAAGCCAAAGCAAGATAAGAGAGTATCTTCAAAAATCAACAGATGCATCCAGAGAAAGGCTTTACATTGAAAGAGAGCAACTACAAAGATTTTATGGCACGTATTTGTCAAGTTGCTAAAACCCTCAATTGGGAATTGTTTTTTGAGAAGAGACCTAGTGTGGATGAGAAACTAGTTCATGAATTCTATGCAAATTTAACCTCAAGCGAGTTGACAGAAGTTCTAGTTCGCGGAATGAAGGTACCAATAACTTCAAACACTGTTAATGAGTTCATTGAATTTCCTGATTTTGAAAATGATGATTATTCTTCCTTGATGAGCAATATAAAGCCTGAAAATTTGCATGAAATTCTCGAAGAACTTACAGTTCCAGGCTCTAAGTGGATTGTGTCAAGGTAAGGATTCCACACTTGTCGAAGAGAATACTTGACACCACTCGCGAAGGTATGGTTTTATTTCATCCGTTTCAGCCTCATGCCTAGTTCACATGGGACAACAATTTCATCAGAGCGCACGGTCTTATTATACTCGATCTTAACTGGAAAGACCATTGATGTGGGAAAAATCATCCTGTGAGAGATGCGAAATTGTGCCGTTAGACATTTTGGCCCAGCCTACTTTCCTTTTACGATAACAATTTTGTGCTTGAAAGCTAAAATTCTTGCGAACGTAAAGAAGACAGGCTATAGCCAGGGCACAATCACAGATTAGGACCTCTATCAAATAGCTGGAGATTCTATTCTATAGCAGTGAATTAAAAAAGTGAGGATCCCAAAGAAGAGGAAGAATATTCCACAGAGATCAAACTAATGCAATCGGCTGAAGTCCCTGATAAGGTGGAACCACTGGAACCAGAAGTTGAACATGAGGATGAAACTTCAATGTTTAGAGCTCAACCGTCTAGCCCAGATCTTTGAGATGAATTGTCAAAGTTGATGGACATAATGCAGCATATGCAATGGCAGCAACAAACTTAATAGAGATACTCAAAAATAAGGGATGACTCGATGCGAAGTGCTCTTAATAAAATTTACAATGACCCATTTATTTTTGTGCCTAAATTTCCAGATTTTATATTTGAACAATGGAGTCCATTATCGAAGAAGGAGCGAAGCAATTCATGCAAAGGCAATAATGATGGAGCAAAAGATGAGTCAAATTCGGAAGGGTCTGCAAATAAATAAAAGGGGGGATCTTGACCTTATTTTAGTTCTGTTCTTAGGTCATTTAAAAATTAGATTTACTTACAAATTTTTATTTTTGCATAATAATAGAGAAAAATCATAAATAAAATTTGAACAAGTCGCAAAGTATAAAGTGTGGCAATAGGTATATACATGTTTAGGATTGGATCTAGAGAGACCTTGGTACTTAAGCAGTCAATTTGACTTACCTCCTCTTTTCTAGAATCCTACCTGGTGTATAGTATCTATTCACTTTACACAATGAGAACATTGTTCATCTTAAGTAGGGGGACCGAAAAATTGAATTTGAATTATTTCCATTCAGAATAAAATTTTCTTTTAATTATGATTAGGATATATTTTTTTCAATAATTGGAAATTTTGTTAAATATGTTAAACTTCAGTATAAATAAAGTTCTATTATTTCAATAAATTATTATGTTAGCTTAATAATGATATGAATGAAATTTTTAATAAAACATGCAAATCATACCATAAATTTTTAGTTCCTTACGAAAGTTAAGTGTGCATGAAAGCTTAAGTCTTTAGAATTGATTTAGTAGTTTCTCGAAGCGAAATCCTAGCAAGTATGGAACATTGAAAATGATTTAGGCAACTTTTGTTTGGACTGTTTGAGCCTTTCAAGCCAACCATGATGAACTTTTTATCCTTTGAAACGCAACCTTGAGACTATATGGCCTAATTTTATTTGAACCTTTGCAAATTTAGGCATCACTTCTCTCTTAACTATCTTAAAATTGTCCCAAACACTAGACTTAGTACTATTCAAAGTATTCTTTAAAAATAAGTTTGGGGAGTTGAAAAGAAGTGTCGAATGCTCTAAAATTGTAGTACATTCAGCAAAATGCTTGGATTTAAAAAAAGAAAGAAAGAAAGAGAGCATGAGTTCTTAAAATAAGATTTACAAAAGAGCATGTCAAAGCGAGGAAAGTTGATGTATTGAAGGTAATTATTTCGAAGGTCCGATGCAAGCTAAGTCTAGGGTTTAGAAGCCTAAATCTATCTATCTTTTACCTACCCTTAAGCCCAGCCTCGGTACAACCTTGTTCAAGACCTATTAATTCAAAAGTTCCAATGCTACCTACATTAGTGGAGAGAAATTACTACGTACAACATATGAAGACATAAGTTAAACTTAATGATTACAGCTTAATCTTGAATAAATGGAATAAAATGGTAAGGTTTAACATGACTTTATTAGAAAGTATTTAGTCTAATTTTTGCTATCACAATAGTTGTTGAGATTTATTTGAACGATATGTATACTTAAGTAGCATAACTATCAAATTTCTTGTCTTTGAGCATAAGTATAATAAATTCATAATTTTGAGAAAAATGTTGTTCTGAAAGAATTTTTCAAAGGTGTTTCTGAGAAATTCTTTTCAAAATTTTTGCATTACTCGGGACGAGCAATGAATTAAGTTTGGGGCTGTGGAAACACAAAAATTTACACACTTTTTCATACCCTTTTTAACTTAAATTTATGCGAATTTGGTTAAATTCTTGTCTAAAAATAATTAATTTTTATAAAATAATTAAAGTGCACATAAAATATGAACATGTTGAAATTTAGTTAATCTTATAATTATTTTTGATGAATTTTGGTATTTTCGACAAATTTTCACAAAGGGCGAAAAATGGCTCGGCAGACACTGCCAGAAGCACAAAATCGAAAAGAAATTTAAAGTATCGAGGAGAATTAATTTCCAACCTAAGACAGTCCAATTATATGTATTAATTCATAATATAATTAATTTTAATTTATACCCAATTTAATTTGGGCTAAATAAATTATTATTAATTAATTATGGAAAAAGTGGTGTGACAACCCAAATTAGACCCTGGTCGGAATGTGGTTTCGAGACCACATTACCGAGCCAAAAATTTATTTTCGTGTTTTAATTGCATAAATTCTTGCGTGACAGTGAATGCATGAGAAATTAAATGCTTAATATTAGCATTAGGATTGTGAATTCATTCAAAAAGGACCTAGTTGACGAAGTTAGGAAAGATGATAGATGAATTATAAGGATCAATTAATAATAGGTTGAGGAAGCATGGTTTTGCATGTCAATTTGTCCATAAAATTTATGGTGGCCGGCCAAGGAGTGATAATGCTCCACTCATTCTAATTTAAAATGTTTCTTTGGTGAACAAATGATGGGATTAATAATAGAAAAGGGAACAAAAAAAAGGTGTCATACTTGCCATCACCTAGCCGAAAAACCAAGAAAAAGAAGGGGAGAAAGGAACTTGGGAGGGATTCGGCCATTGCTTGCCTAGGGAGAGTGTTTGATGTTGTGGCATGAAAAATGAGGGAGGTTGAATGCTTAATAAGGAGGGAAGAAGGAGTGTTCATATTTTCTTTCTTTTGCAATTGTTCTAACTAGAGGAAGAAGGGGAAACAAGATTCGGCCAAGGTGGTCCTTTAGACCAAGGTATGTTTAATGTTGTCTTAGAGATGCATGCATGTTTTAAATAGCCCATGTTCAAACCTTGAACCTTGTTGATAACATGAGCAATCGGTCATGAGAAAGTGTTCAAGGAAAGGTTGTTGATGAAAGAAATTAATGTGTTAAGAGATTATATGAAACTTATTCATATTTATATATGTTATATGCAACGAAAATGGTTGATGATTTTGGAGGTGATTAGCTTGGATCGGCCACGGTATATCCATAGACACGATCTATGCTTGTTATGTTACTCATGGTTAAAACAATTCGGCTAGGACATTCGGCCATGGATGGTTGTATTTCTTTGATGTTGTTTTTGATGCTTTAGGGCATTGAGGGTTGATTATAGATGAGGTGAGTTTCTTGATTTAAAATTTGATGGATGTTAAGCTAATTGGGCAACCAAAGGTTCAATATTTTTGTTATGAGGTCATATGTGCATTTCGGCCATGGTCTTTGCTTGAATATGAGATTTGTAATGTGATTTTCCTAAATTGTCTATGAATTTGGTTGTTGATTTCATGGTAATGGTATATTGAATCCATGAGAATTTAGTAAGGTTGCATTCGGCAACTTACTTGAAATTAAAAATCGATGTCTAAGCTTAGGTGATTTCGATGATGATATATGTGTATATACATAAGTATATTTAGTTGATTCGGCTTTGGTAGTTGCATGAGATTATTAGCCGAATATACTAACATACATATACATGTGAGATTGGATTGTAAATATTTAGCAAGGTGGTTACACTAGTTAAATTATTGATATAGCTCAAGGAGCTAAAGGAGGTGAATCGAGCAAAGGCAAAGAAAAGGTTATCGAGTAGCCGAGTTGGAACCGTCTTACCCAACACGAGGTAAGTCATTAAGCATGTAGTGGGTAGTATTTCAAATGGTCATAATGTGTATGTATTGATGCTGATTGGAATGAATAAATATACATATATATATGCATGTACGTATGTGATGATGAAATTGTTGAATGAATGAAAAGAGGTAAGATGTACTGAGTTGTTGATCTCGGCACTAAACGTGCGGGATAACCATTTATGACCATGAGATGGGCGCTAAGTGCGCGGGATTAAATTGTACAGCACTAAGGGTGCGATTTGACTATGTTGCACTCAGTGTGCAAAATGAATATGATGCACTAAGTGTGCGAATTGACCATGCGGCACTAAGTGTGTGAGATGGACTATGTGGCACTAAGTGTGCGATTTGATTACGTGGCACTAAGTGTGCGAGTTGATTGTATAGCACTGAGTGTGCGGGCTCAATATACATTCGTGAATCATTATGGACACTATGTGTGCGACACTATTGAGTCGATCGCGGACGGCGGATCGGGTAAGTGTTTTGAGTACATGGCTATTATGTGCTATGCTTATACTTGGTGTTGAGCTCGGTAAGTTCGAACCTATGTGACAAATATACTTGAAGTCACGTACATAAAATTTATCGTAGGATGGGTGAAAGGCCGTATAGTCGTTTGGTTGTAACGAAAATAAATCGATTTATGAAATTGCTTCAATGTCCTATTGATGAGTATATAGAATGTGAATGCATGAATTGATATGAGATTGAATTGATAAGTTGGAGGAACTATGGTATGGTTCGGTATGGATGGAGTAAATTGTCTCGTTCCATTTTGTTTCCTCTTGTGATAATGTTGTTGATAGATGGTAGTGCATTGCTTATGACTTACTGAGTTATAAACTCACTCGATGTTTCCTTGTCACCCACTATAGGTTGCTTGGACTCATCTATTTTTGCGGGGTCGGGCCGTCGTTGAAGTCATCACACCGGATAGCAAGTTTTGGTACTTTCTTCTTAGTGTGTTTAGAAGATCATTTTGGCATGTATAAGCTAGTACGTTGTGTTTGAATTATGGCATGTAAACTTTAAGCCATGCGAAAATGGCACGAATGTTCGATTGAATTGGATCAAGGGTAGGCATGAAATGGACCTAGTTACTTTCGTAACAGATGCTGGCAGCAGCAGTGTCATGAGATTGAAAAATCACTAAAAATAGTAGGAGTGGAATTAATTGATGAATAAATTATGTAATCAAAGCTCGATGAGTCTGCTTTCATGAGGAAGTAACGAAAAGATCATATGGGCAGTATATTAAGAGATAATCAGATTTTAGTGGGACAGGTCCAGAACGGTTTCTGGATTCCCTGCTCCGACTTTGGAAATTCATTATAAATTAACCAGAGATAATTAGGGGTCGTACCATATATGTACAGATTCCTCTCTGAGTCTAGTTTTCATAGAAGCAAACGGCAACAGTATTGAAGCCCCGTGCAGAGAGATATCCAAGTCGTAATGGGCAAAGGTCAGTGTAGTCGACCCCTGCAACTTGGGGGACTTTGACTAATAAACTGTACTAATTGGACCAACCAAAAATTCTAGAAAAAAATACATAGATGGGCACATGAGTCTAGTTTCTGGGAAAAATTACGAAACTGATTTTCGAGTTACGAAACTCAAGATATGATTTTTAAAACGACTAGTACACAGATTGGGCAGTGTCTGGAAAATAAATTTTGTAAGAGGTTAAAGCCAGTTAACACCTCGTGTTCGACCCCGATGTCGGTTTCGGGTTCGGGGTGTTACATTTTATTGGTATCAGAGCTATGGTTTAGTCGGTTCTAGGACTTCCATAGCACGTATGAGTCTAGCTATACATGCCATAATGTTAATGTTTAAAAGGGTGATGACTTCTGACGGTTGAAATGTTTTTGTCTTGATTAGTAAATGGATCCCGGTGAAGAAAGAACCCTAGCGGATGACGTTGAGAGCGTAGCGGCTGCTCCTGCACAAGGGACGCTGCCTGTTGAACCTCAGTCATCTGCGAATAATCAAGGTGAGGGGGCTAAACAAGCCTTCTTTACCATGATGAATGAGTGGGTCGCGCAATATGCCCGAGCCAACCCGGCTGTCCAACAATTCCCAAATTTGAATAACCCACCCCAAGAGCCTGTAAGGCCGTCAGTCGCTGATCCTGTGAGGCTGAGTAAGCTACCTGTAGACTTGATTAGGAAGCGTGGGGCCGAGGAGTTCAAGGCCATAGTAACTGATGATGCCGAAAGGGCCGAGTTCTGGCTTGATAACACCATTCGGGTGTTCGATGAATTGTCATGCACACCCGATGAATGTCTAAAATGTGCTTTATCTTTGTTGCGAGACTCAGCCTACTATTGGTGGAGGACCTTGATTTCCATAGTCCCGAACGAGCGAGTAACTTGGGACTTCTTTCAAACGGAATTCCGGAAGAAATTTATTAGCCAACGGTTCATTGACCAGAAGCGTAAGGAGTTCTTGGAACTCAAGCAAGGCCGTATGACTGTATCTGAATACGAACATGAATTCGTAAGACTTAGTAGGTATGCCCGGGAGTGCGTAGCTGATGAGGTTGCTATGTGCAAAAGATTTGAGGAAGGATTGAACGAAGATTTAAAGCTACTAATGGGTATTCTGGAAATAAAGGAATTCGTAACACTAGTCGAACGAGCCTGCAAGGCGGAGGAACTTGGAAAGGAGAAGAGGAAGGCTGAATTTGAAGCTAGAGATTATCGTAAAAGATCGACGGGTAAAGCTCCGTTCTCAGCTGTGAAGAAGTTCAGGGAGGACATTAATAAGTCGAGGGCGACTGCGGGAATTTCCATCAGGGCAAGACCGTCGATGGGCTCCCGAGCTACTTCGGTAGCTAGTGTGGGCAATAATCGTCACGAGAAACCTGAATGTCCCCAATGTGGAAGACGACACCTAGGTGAATGTTGGGGCAAGTCTACTAACAGGGCCTGTTACGGATGCGGTTCGAAGGACCACTTCATTAGAGATTGCACGGAGCTGGATGAGAAGAATAAGATTCAAGGTGCAAGACCTAGTGGAGTGACATCTAGAGGTAGACCACCGAGAATTTTAGGAGGCAGGGGTGGTAGTCAGAGGGGGGCCTCTGATATGGCCGATCGCGCCGAGAACCGTACTCCTGCTAGAGCGTATGCCATTCGCGCACGAGAGGAGGCATCCTCCCCCGACGTCATCACTGGTACCTTCACTCTCTTTGATACTAATGTGATTGCATTGATTGACCCTGGCTCTACTCATTCATATGTATGCGAAACCTTAGCATCCAGTAAGACTCTACCTGTTGAGTCTACTGAGCTAGTAATTCGAGTATCAAACCCTTTGGGTCAATGCGTACTTGTTGATAAAGTGTGTAAGAAATGCCCTCTAATAATCCGAGAATCCTGTTTTCCGGCTGATTTGATGCTTTTGCCGTTCGACGAGTTTGATGTTATTCTTGGTTTGGATTGGTTAACTGCGCATGATGCGGTTGTGAATTGCAAAAGCAAGACTATCGATTTGAGGTGCGCAAATAACGAGATAATCCGAGTTGAGTCTGCGGACTTAAGGGGGTTGCCAGCTGTAATATCAGCAATGTTGGCCCAGAAATATGTAAGGAAAGGGTGCGAAGCATACCTCGCGTATGTACTTGATGACAAGGAGTTAGAAAAGAAACCCGAATCGGTGCCGGTGGTCTGTGAATACCCGGATGTTTTTCCTAAAGAGTTACCGGGTTTGCCACCTGTTCGGGAGGTAGAGTTTGGTATTGAGCTTGTACCTGGAACTACGCCTATTTCGATCGCTCCGTATCGTATGGCACTAACCGAGTTAAAAGAGTTGAAAGCTCAGTTGCAAGAATTGACGGATAGAGGTTTCGCTCGACCGAGTTTCTCACCTTGGGGTGCACCAGTATTGTTCGTGAAAAAGAAGGACGGAACCATGAGGTTGTGCATTGATTATCGTCAACTGAATAAAGTGACGATAAAGAATAAATACCCGTTGCCGCGTATTGATGATCTGTTCGATCAATTAAAGGGGGCATCGGTGTTTTCAAAGATAGATTTGAGATCGGGTTATTATCAGTTACGGATTCGAGATTCGGACGTACCCAAAACTGCTTTCAGAACGAGATACGGTCACTACGAGTTCTTAGTGATGCCGTTTGGGCTCACTAATGCCCCTGCGGTGTTTATGGATCTGATGAATCGGATCTTCAGGCCGTATTTGGATCGGTTTGTAGTTGTGTTTATTGATGACATCTTGGTCTATTCAAGAGATGAGACCGAACATGCTGAGCATCTGAGGCAAGTGTTGCAAATTTTGCGGGATAAGCAGTTATATGCTAAGTTCAGTAAGTGTGAGTTCTGGTTAAGAGAGGTTAGCTTCTTGGGTCATGTGGTATCCGCATCGGGTATTCGAGTTGACCCGAGCAAAATTTCAGCCATACTTAACTGGAAGCCTCCGAGAAATGTTACCGAGGTCCGGAGCTTTCTAGGGCTCGCCGGCTATTACCGACGATTTGTCAAAGGTTTCTCGATGATAGCCACACCAATGACGAAGCTACTTCAGAAGGATGTTAAGTTCGAATGGACGGAGAAATGTCAGAAAAGCTTCGATCAACTGAAAACTCATCTGACTGAAGCTCCAATTTTGGTGCAACCCGAATCGGGTAAAGAGTTTGTTGTTTATAGTGACGCATCCCTACTCGGGTTGGGTTGCGTATTGATGCAAGAAGGTCGAGTTGTGGCCTATGCGTCGAGACAATTGAAGCCACACGAAAGAAATTATCCGACCCATGATCTCGAACTAGCCTCCATTGTGTTTGCATTGAAAATATGGCGACGTTATTTGTTTGGTGAGAAGTGCCATGTGTTTTCGGATCACAAAAGTCTCAAATATTTGATGACTCAACGAGACTTGAATCTGCGACAAAGACGTTGGCTTGAGTTGTTGAAAGATTACGAGCTTGTCATTGATTACCATCCGGGAAAGGCTAATGTGGTTGCGGACGCCTTAAGCCGGAAATCACTGTTTGCTTTGCGAGCGATGAATGTACACTTGTCTGTTCTACCTGACAATGTGTTAGTAGCTGAATTAAAAGCCAAACCATTATTGACTCATCAAATTCGTGAAGCTCAGAAAGTTGATGATGAATTGGTTGCAAAACGAGCTGAGTGTGTTCCGAACAAGGAATCAGAGTTTCAGATTGATGATGGTGGTTGTTTGAGGTTTAGAAGTCGTTTGTGCGTTCCAAGGAATTCGGAACTCATTCCGATGATTCTGAACGAAGCCCATTGTAGCTGAATGTCAATTCACCCGGGGAGCACGAAAATGTACAACGACTTGAAACGTCGGTTTTGGTGGCATGGTATGAAGCGAGAAATCTCCGACTTTGTTTCGAGATGTTTAATATGTCAACAAGTGAAAGCGGAACATCAAGTGCCTTCAGGGTTACTTCAGTCGATCATGATACCCGAGTGGAAATGGGACCGAGTCACAATGGACTTTGTGTCCGGACTGCCATTGTCTGCAAGTAAGAAGGATGCGATTTGGGTTGTTGTTGATAGGTTGACTAAGTCGGCTCACTTTATCCCCGTGCGTACGGATTTTTCATTGGATAAACTAGCCGAATTGTATGTTTCTCAGATTGTGAGATTACATGGAGTACCTATTTCTATCGTGTCGGATAGAGATCCGAGATTCACCTCGCGATTTTGGAAGAAATTGCAAGAAGCTTTGGGTACCCAGCTGCATTTTAGCACCGCTTTTCATCCCCAAACCGATGGTCAATCCGAGCGGATAATTCAGATACTCGAGGATATGCTGAGATGCTGCATCCTTGAGTTTAGTGGCTCATGGGAACGGTATGTACCTTTGATTGAATTCGCTTACAACAATAGTTTTCAATCAAGTATTAAGATGGCACCTTACGAGGCTTTGTACGGTCGTAAATGCCGTACACCATTGTTTTGGACCGAGCTCGGTGAAAGTAAAATTTTCGGAGTTGATTTGATTAAAGATGCCGAACAGAAAGTAAAGGTAATCCGTGAAAGTCTGAAGGTAGCCACAGATCGTCAAAAATCGTATGCGGATCTGAAACGGAAGGACATCGAATATCAGGTGGGAGATAAAGTGTTCCTCAAAGTTTCGCCTTGGAAAAAGGTACTCAGGTTTGGCCGTAAAGGCAAGTTGAGCCCAAGATTCATTGGGCCGTACGAAATTTCCGAACGAGTGGGGCCGGTTGCATATAGATTGATTTTGCCTCCTGAACTTGAAAAGATTCACGACGTCTTTCATGTTTCGATGCTTCGGCGCTATAGATCTGATCCTTCGTACATAATTAGTCCGTCGGAGGTTAAAATTCAGGCTGATATGAGCTATGAAGAAGAACCGATTCGTATCCTAACTCGTGAAGTGAAAGAGTTGCGAAATAAAAGGGTTCCGTTGGTTAAGGTGTTGTGGCTTAAACACGGGATCGAGGAGGCAACCTGGGAACCCGAGAGCTCAATGAAAGAACAATACCCAAACCTATTTACCGGTAAGATTTTCGGGGACGAAAATTTCTTATGTGGGGGAGAGTTGTGACAACCCAAATTAGACCCTGGTCGGAATGTGGTTTCGAGACCACATTACCGAGCCAAAAATTTATTTTCGTGTTTTAATTGCATAAATTCTTGCGTGACAGTGAATGCATGAGAAATTAAATGCTTAATATTAGCATTAGGATTGTGAATTCATTCAAAAAGGACCTAGTTGACGAAGTTAGGAAAGATGATAGATGAATTATAAGGATCAATTAATAATAGGTTGAGGAAGCATGGTTTTGCATGTCAATTTGTCCATAAAATTTATGGTGGCCGGCCAAGGAGTGATAATGCTCCACTCATTCTAATTTAAAATGTTTCTTTGGTGAACAAATGATGGGATTAATAATAGAAAAGGGAACAAAAAAAAAAGGTGTCATACTTGCCATCACCTAGCCGAAAAACCAAGAAAAAAGAAGGGGAGAAAGGAACTTGGGAGGGATTCGGCCATTGCTTGCCTAGGGAGAGTGTTTGATGTTGTGGCATGAAAAATGAGGGAGGTTGAATGCTTAATAAGGAGGGAAGAAGGAGTGTTCATATTTTCTTTCTTTTGCAATTGTTCTAACTAGAGGAAGAAGGGGAAACAAGATTCGGCCAAGGTGGTCCTTTAGACCAAGGTATGTTTAATGTTGTCTTAGAGATGCATGCATGTTTTAAATAGCCCATGTTCAAACCTTGAACCTTGTTGATAACATGAGCAATCGGTCATGAGAAAGTGTTCAAGGAAAGGTTGTTGATGAAAGAAATTAATGTGTTAAGAGATTATATGAAACTTATTCATATTTATATATGTTATATGCAACGAAAATGGTTGATGATTTTGGAGGTGATTAGCTTGGATCGGCCACGGTATATCCATAGACACGATCTATGCTTGTTATGTTACTCATGGTTAAAACAATTCGGCTAGGACATTCGGCCATGGATGGTTGTATTTCTTTGATGTTGTTTTTGATGCTTTAGGGCATTGAGGGTTGATTATAGATGAGGTGAGTTTCTTGATTTAAAATTTGATGGATGTTAAGCTAATTGGGCAACCAAAGGTTCAATATTTTTGTTATGAGGTCATATGTGCATTTCGGCCATGGTCTTTGCTTGAATATGAGATTTGTAATGTGATTTTCCTAAATTGTCTATGAATTTGGTTGTTGATTTCATGGTAATGGTATATTGAATCCATGAGAATTTAGTAAGGTTGCATTCGGCAACTTACTTGAAATTAAAAATCGATGTCTAAGCTTAGGTGATTTCGATGATGATATATGTGTATATACATAAGTATATTTAGTTGATTCGGCTTTGGTAGTTGCATGAGATTATTAGCCGAATATACTAACATACATATACATGTGAGATTGGATTGTAAATATTTAGCAAGGTGGTTACACTAGTTAAATTATTGATATAGCTCAAGGAGCTAAAGGAGGTGAATCGAGCAAAGGCAAAGAAAAGGTTATCGAGTAGCCGAGTTGGAACCGTCTTACCCAACACGAGGTAAGTCATTAAGCATGTAGTGGGTAGTATTTCAAATGGTCATAATGTGTATGTATTGATGCTGATTGGAATGAATAAATATACATATATATATGCATGTACGTATGTGATGATGAAATTGTTGAATGAATGAAAAGAGGTAAGATGTACTGAGTTGTTGATCTCGGCACTAAACGTGCGGGATAACCATTTATGACCATGAGATGGGCGCTAAGTGCGCGGGATTAAATTGTACAGCACTAAGGGTGCGATTTGACTATGTTGCACTCAGTGTGCAAAATGAATATGATGCACTAAGTGTGCGAATTGACCATGCGGCACTAAGTGTGTGAGATGGACTATGTGGCACTAAGTGTGCGATTTGATTACGTGGCACTAAGTGTGCGAGTTGATTGTATAGCACTGAGTGTGCGGGCTCAATATACATTCGTGAATCATTATGGACACTATGTGTGCGACACTATTGAGTCGATCGCGGACGGCGGATCGGGTAAGTGTTTTGAGTACATGGCTATTATGTGCTATGCTTATACTTGGTGTTGAGCTCGGTAAGTTCGAACCTATGTGACAAATATACTTGAAGTCACGTACATAAAATTTATCGTAGGATGGGTGAAAGGCCGTATAGTCGTTTGGTTGTAACGAAAATAAATCGATTTATGAAATTGCTTCAATGTCCTATTGATGAGTATATAGAATGTGAATGCATGAATTGATATGAGATTGAATTGATAAGTTGGAGGAACTATGGTATGGTTCGGTATGGATGGAGTAAATTGTCTCGTTCCATTTTGTTTCCTCTTGTGATAATGTTGTTGATAGATGGTAGTGCATTGCTTATGACTTACTGAGTTATAAACTCACTCGATGTTTCCTTGTCACCCACTATAGGTTGCTTGGACTCATCTATTTTTGCGGGGTCGGGCCGTCGTTGAAGTCATCACACCGGATAGCAAGTTTTGGTACTTTCTTCTTAGTGTGTTTAGAAGATCATTTTGGCATGTATAAGCTAGTACGTTGTGTTTGAATTATGGCATGTAAACTTTAAGCCATGCGAAAATGGCACGAATGTTCGATTGAATTGGATCAAGGGTAGGCATGAAATGGACCTAGTTACTTTCGTAACAGATGCTGGCAGCAGCAGTGTCATGAGATTGAAAAATCACTAAAAATAGTAGGAGTGGAATTAATTGATGAATAAATTATGTAATCAAAGCTCGATGAGTCTGCTTTCATGAGGAAGTAACGAAAAGATCATATGGGCAGTATATTAAGAGATAATCAGATTTTAGTGGGACAGGGCCAGAACGGTTTCTGGATTCCCTGCTCCGACTTTGGAAATTCATTATAAATTAACCAGAGATAATTAGGGGTCGTACCATATATGTACAGATTCCTCTCTGAGTCTAGTTTTCATAGAAGCAAACGGCAACAGTATTGAAGCCCCGTGCAGAGAGATATCCAAGTCGTAATGGGCAAAGGTCAGTGTAGTCGACCCCTGCAACTTGGGGGACTTTGACTAATAAACTGTACTAATTGGCCCAACCAAAAATTCTAGAAAAAAATACATAGATGGGCACATGAGTATAGTTTCTGGGAAAAATTACGAAACTGATTTTCGAGTTACGGAACTCAAGATATGATTTTTAAAACGACTAGTACACAGATTGGGCAGTGTCTGGAAAATAAATTTTGTAAGAGGTTAAAGCCAGTTAACACCTCGTGTTCGACCCCGATGTCGGTTTCGGGTTCGGGGTGTTACAAGTGGTCCAGTTGAACAGAACCTATTGAACTGAATCGGCCAAGGATTAGGCAGCCCAAAACCATCCATATGATGACCCAAATCATCTTATTAACTGATTAATTAATCTTGCAAACAAGCCCTTGAAGACTTGTCAAAGTTGCATTCAAGCCCCTCCACAATTGGTGGCTTTATGGATTTTCCCCAAGCCATATTTAGCAAAGTTGAAGCCATCAACTTTGCCACATAGATGGCCGGCCAACGAGTGGCTCTTTGGCTGCAATTTTTAGAAAATTTTAGCTGTCACATTCAACTATAAAAACCCCCCTTGGCTGATCATTCAAAGAACACCTCAATTCATTCACATCTCTTCTCTCCTCTCTCACTTTCTCCTTACATTTTTCCATTTCAAGTCCCTTGCTCTTGTGCCCATTTCTCCCCTTGGAAAAGGGTTCTTCTTCAGCCATTTTGGAGTAGAAATTGAGTGTTCATAGAAGCCTTGATCGGCGAGAACAATAGAGAATGAAGACGGAGCAAACTAGTCAAGCCATGGAGAAACACCGGATTTTATTCTTATTCCCTATCTCTTTAATTTTTGTTGTTGTTATGATTAACATATCTATGAATATTTATGTTGTTGGAATGGTTAATTTAATCAGTTTAGCTTGAATTTAATTTGTGTTGGTTTGATTGCATTTCATCTTCTTTAATAATTAAAATTGTGGTTATGCTGTTATAGGCCTCGGTAAAATGCTTGATTAAGTAAAATCATGCCTAAGTTATTCTTGCATTACAATTGTGAGGTAGCTAATGAATTAATTATTTAAACAGATTGAAATTGCAATTAATGGGCACAATACTTAATCAGTGCATGTTTATTCTTCTAAGGTAGCTGAAGGTTAAATTAGCAATGTATCTGGCGATACACTTGCCTTGCATAACTTGCAAGATTATTGTGATTAAAATGTTTCAAGGTAAGAATACCTTGTTACCTCACGTAGTCTTTTATATGTTCTTTAAATTTTAATTACTCTTTTGAATTGACATAGGGATATGCAAGAGATTAGTTCAATTTAATGAGTATGTATTTGCCATAACATGTTTTCTTATTAAAATCTGTTTAATCATTTAAATTAACATAGGGATATGTTAAGAGATGAATGGATTTGTGTAGGTGAATATGTTCATAAGTTAACAAATTACCGAGTTGCCGTTAATTTATTCGTAACAACATAAGCATGAGTTTAATAATTCTAAGTTAAAGAAATGTAATTAAATCAACATAATTATGTCATGTTGATTAAACCATATTTTGAAATCGTGCATTTGAGATTTATTTCTTTAGTTTACTTAGTTTAAAATCTTAGTTTTTAATTATCCTCTTCAAACAAAATATTTTTCTTTACTAAAGTGTTTTAAATAGCATTCATAAATAAGTCTTTTTGCAGTCCCTATGGGTACGATAACTCGACAATTACTTGTCACTTTATTACTTGTTGCAATTGTGTACACTTGTACATTTCCGTCGTTCCAATACCCAGCTGATACATTCGAACGAGAATTCATTTCTCTAGATTTCTTTGACTGAGATTGAAATGACTTACTCATCGGCCTTTTTCTTGCATCTCTAGCCTCACTCTCAGCTTTCCTTTTCTCTTTTATTCATTTTTCGGCTTTGCAAGCTCGTTCAACCAATACAAAAAATTCTTTTAGTTCCATGATCCCAACTAACATCCTCATTCAGCCCATATTTGAACCTTTTACACATAATAGCCTCAGAGGAAACACATTCTGGGGCATACTTACTGAGCCTGACAAATTCTCGCTCACACTCTGCCACTGGCATTCAGCTCTGTTTCAGCTCAAGAAATTCTTTACGTTTCTGATCGATGAACCTCTGACTGATATATTTCTTTCGATACCACAGATACTAGTGTCTTCCATCAATGGTATGCTATGTCCCTCAATAATGATATAGCACATTTCAAGCATTCTTCTAGTGTACAAGATAACTCATTAAATACCTTGATAGTATTCTCAAGCCAAAACTCATCTCTCTCGGGGTCATCGTTTACATTGGCCCTGAATTCCTCAGCCCCTTGCTTTGGAATCTTATCAACCAAAGGATTATTTTGTCTTACCAAATCCACACCTTGAGGAACTACAAGAATCAGTTGAGGATAAGGAGGGGGTGGAGGTTGTTGAGCATTTAGATTTGTTCGAACAAACTCCAAATACCACTCATTCATCATGTGGAGGAAGGCTTCTTTAGCCCCTCCTCCCTGACTAACCATGGGAGGTCTATTTTCAGATGACGCTGCCCCTTGAGTAGGAGCCGGTGCATTACTTTCTACATCATCTACTACAGCTCAGTTGGGATCCATTTACTATCTGAAAACACAGTTTAAAATTGTCAAGAGTCACCACACTATCACAGTTTATATATGGCATGTATAGCTAGACTCTTATATACACTATGTTAGTCTGAGTATCGACAAAATTGTAGCTCTGATACCTCTAAATGTAACACCCCTTACCAGTATTCGACACCGAAATAGGTATGAGGCGTTACTGGACTTATCACACAAAATTTCACCCAATTCCCAGTCGTCAATTTGCATCCAAATAAAAATTTTGTATTTAATCATAAAGTCCCTAATACGAGCCTAGAGGCCCAAAACATACTTTGGAAATGGTTCGGGACTAAATCGATAACTTTAGAAAATTTTACAAAAGTTAGGAAATTTTTGCCCTAAACAGGAGTCACAGGCCCGCGTGCATATGTGACACGCCCATGTGGGCTGGCTGTATGGTCACATACACCAGTGTCCCGACCCCGTGTAACTCTCTATTTGTCACCCAAGAACAAATTGAAAATACACGGACAAGTCACATGCTCGTGTGCTAGGCCGTGTGGTTGATTTCAAATTTATGATTTTTCATTAGAATAAGTGCAGACTTCACATATCCAAGACACATGCCCGTGTCCAAGGCTGTGTCATCCACATGGCTGAAAAGACGCTCGTGTCTCTGCCCGTGTACTCAATTCTGAGCATTCTATTTCTCAAAATTAAGGTGCAGAGGACACACGGCCTAAGCACATGCCCATGGGACAAGCCGTGTGTCACACATGCCCGTGTGTCTACCCATGTGGACAAAAATAAGCCTATTTTCTAAGCCTTTTTGCCACCCTTTTTTTTGCATACACCTACACAATATAACATAGCACTAACTCAAGCATTTGGATACAACCATATCAGCCACAACCAAGACATCCACACATCAATCACATGCTACCATCTATCATACACAAAAATCACATACTCATCAACTCAATTCAAGTAAATTCCTACATCCATGAAAGGCATCATCATATAAATTGCTTATACTAATAGTAGCCAATTTCAAATGGTCTAATACAAAATGAACTTTCAACCAATATAAGCCAACAAGTTTGGCCAAATCAATTATGACACATAACAAAATGACCAAGTCTTCTATACATGTCATAACTAAAAATGTTGAAATCATTGGTACTAAAATAATTATTGATAGTGTGAGTGGATCTCTAATGGTCTCCAATCCCCGAGCTAGCTTGGTAACACTATAAGACAAGGGAAAGGAAGGGGAGTAAGCTATAAAGCTTAGAAATTTCCTATGCAAATAATAAGCATCATAACCACACATTTAACATACAATTAACATGATGAAAATTAACATGAATGTTATTAAAATCTTATAGTCATAACTTACTCAATCGCAACCTTACCAAGGTTTCATCACATATCGAGCTCATTACGTATGAGTTTTACATACATACCTATACGAACTCGCAACATAACCATAGTCTTTCACAACTTTGACATTCCCGTTGAACACTCAGAATATTAACAGATACTCAAAAATCTTGCACATAAGTGCCATATATGTAGCCAAAGCTACCTCATATCTCCTAATACATATAGACTCGTTTCGAGCTATTCTCGGGCCTGCTCACAAAAGCTATCAATCAGGACGTAGCTACACAATGCTGCTCATACAAGCTGTCAGGTATCTGCAACACATGCCGGACTACCCAGCCACTAGTAGGACGTATGAGACCAGCACCCGGATCACATAAACATATGGGTTCCTAGTGACATGTCACTCGTATCCTATTCTATTCCTAAGGCTCAACCGGGAATTCTCACTTTTCAAAACTTTGTCGAATAGGTCGAAAGAGTCAATCACAATTCATACAATATTAAAGCATTTAATACATAAATATAACAATGCATTATTTACATACAAACTTACCTCAGTACAAAATTAGTAGAATTTGACCTAATCATCAAAGACTTTGTTTTTCTGCCCATCTAGGTTCGAACCACATTTTTCTTGATCTATAATGACAAATTTAACTCATTTAATATTCAAATTGTTCAATTCAGTCCAAAAATCATATTATGGTAAAATTACATTTTTCCCCCTAATGTTTCACTTTTTTACAATTTAGTCCGTAGGCTCGTAAAAAGAAATGTATTCAATTTCTTCAGAACCCAAACCTAGGTGAACCATTTTCCTACCTATACCAGCCCACATTTTCCACTTAATCACACTTTTAGTACTTATTTTATAACTTTTACAAATAGGTTCTTTTTGACATTTCCATCAAAAATCACCTAGCAAAAGTTGTTTATCTTACATCTAACATATATTTTCTACCATTAGGCATCAAAATACACAATTATCTATCATGGGTAAAAATTTAGATTTTGATTATTTCTTAAATTAGTGGTAGATATAGATAGATCGGGTCACAACAACTTAAAAAATGTAAAGAGCATTAAAAATGGGGTAAGAACTGACTTACAATCGAGCTTGGAAGATGAACAAACCCTAGCTATATATTCCTTAGGGATATTGGCCATGGGAGAAGAAGATGAGCAAAAATTGGCTTTTATTTTGCTTATTAATTCATTTAATTACTAAATGACCAAAATGCCCTTTTCTTAAAACATTAAAATTTCTCTTGCTCCATGTCCATTTTTGTCCAACAACTTAAGTAATGGTCTAATTACCATCTAAGGGCCTCTAATTTAAAATTTCAAAGCAATTAGACACCTCTAGCTTCTAGAGCTCAAGTTTTTCACTTTTTGCAATTTAGTCCTTTTTGCTAAATTGAGTGCTCAAACGTCAACATTTTCAAACGAACTTTTCACAGAATCAATCCATAAAATTGTAGACCATAAAAATATTAGAAAAATAAATCTTTCTGAGTCGATTTTGTGGTCCCGAAACCATTGTTCTGACTAGACCCAAAATTAGGTTGTTACAAATTTGTTATATTAAATTACAATAAAATAAAAACGAAAGGTAATCGGTTATCATGTTTTTAGTTTCTTCTTCAAACAACTGAATTTCTATGGAGGTTTTAAGCTAAGTTTGACCATAGTGGTTTCCTATTGTATGGTATGTGATTTTGGCTCCATTTTTAATAATTTTTTTATGTTTTTGAGATCATTGCAACTAGGTCCAGCTAGCCCGTACATTCAATTTTGAAACTGTTAAAGATTTTGAATTTTTCTATTAATGAACCTTGTGATTTTAGATGCTCAATGATGAATTTGAAATTTTAGTTGTTATTTAAAAGTATTTTATTAAGTGATTTTTGATGAATTTGTCGATTAGGGACTAAATTATTAAAATAGCAAAAATAAAAGGATTTGTTGTGAAATTGTTGCATTAATGGGCTGTATTGGATAGCATAATTATTCAATTGAGCTCAATTTTGGGTAAAAATAGTTAATTTGCATGTTTTAGGCTCAGGGACTAAATTGAATAATAGTGAAACTTTAGGGACAATTTTATAAAAATGTCAAAAATGACTAAATTTCATAAAATATATTATTTTACTATCTAAATTAAGAGATTGAATGAAATAATTAATTTAGATCAAGATTGGGTGGAAAATCTAGGAGAATGGAAAATTATCAAAATGCCCTTGTATTTTGACATTTCTGTAATTTAGCCAGGTAAGCTCGTAGGTATAGGGTTTATGTTAATGCTGATTCATGAATGTATATACTTATATATGATGTTTAAAATGTGAAATGAAACTCGAAATATTATAATTGAATATAAGGTGAGAAATTATTTATTAGAAAACCATTGAATATTTATGAGATATGATATATATGCGATTTCAGCATGATTATGAATTGTTACAGCATGTGTATCGAGAAATATGAAAGTGATTAATAGATGATGTTAATCTTTGTGATGGCACATTGATAGTATGAATATATATATTGATATTATATCATGTGTACGGAAACGATGAAGTGCCCTTGAATGATAAATATGTTTAAAAGAAACGGATTCCATGAAACGCCCGGTTGAACGTAGTAATCACTAGGATACGATTGGCATGCCAATAGGGTTAGAATGCATGCTTGTATGAGATTTGCACTTCGGTGCCCTTGTATACACTTCGGTTTCTCTATTTGTACTACGGTGCCCCTCTTTGCACATTTGTGTGCCTGTCTACACTTCGGTGCCCCTGTTATGCATCTATGATGCCTTTGGTGTGGTGTAGTTACTCGAGTATCTGAGTCAAGTTATTATTTCGTTGGGCTAACTGTGAATGGAATTTATAAAATTATTTTAATGTTAAAAGCTAATGTATAGTTAAGATATTAGTAAGTGTTAAATATTAAATGTTCAATGAATTACTTCATCATATGTGAGTATTGTTATATTGATGATTATTCAGTTAAAAATATATGTTTATATACATATATAGAAGTTTGGGTTGAATTATTATAGTACAGGAAGCATACGATGAATCATTTTCAATACTAAGCCTATAAGTGCTTTGTAAATGTATAACAGGTATGATTAATTATTTCATTTAGATTTAATCTTTTTTAGTGAAGGTAAGTGATTCTAGAATGACATGTTTATAGTAAAGTTTGAGATGAATGGTGAATTACAGAATGATTATTAGTTAAATGTGAAAGAGTTATGTTTAAGTGTACTAGCTTGTGGTTATGGTTGATGTTTATGCTTATATCTTGTGAGTTATACAAATGAAATGGGTGAGATTAGATATGGAAATGATAAGTTCATAGGTGTGACGAAATATGCTGAAATAAAAAGGATTGTCGAGTCAAAGGACCTACTTGTAAGGAAGGAATTTACTTATGATATATGTGAATTTACTTATGTCATGAATAGATATACTGATTCGTGAATTGATACATAATTAAGCTTATGCTAAGTAAATGGAATGGTAAATAAGTAAATGAAATGATTCATTGTTTTAGGAAAAGGTTGATGATTATGTAATTCAACTTATAAGACTTTATTATGGTATAAATGGAAAGTATTGGGATGTTAATGAACCTATTCATTTGTGAGTTGATAGCTATATAGTGTAACACCCCTAACTCGTATCCGTGGACGGAATAGGGTTTCAGAGCATTATTGAAACTTTCAAAACATTTTACAAATAAGTTATGTAATTTATTATTCACTAACCAAAATCATTCAAAATGTCTCTTAATTGGACCCTCGAGGCCCAATACGAGTATTAGAATCGAGTAGGGACTTAATCGGGAACTCTAGGAATTTTTTGCAAAAGTAAAAAAAATTTCCAAGGTGCAGGGCTCACATGTCCGTGTAGTACAGGGGACATGCCCATGCTATAGGCCATGTTCAACCCCGTGTAACCCTCTAACTTATGCACACGGCCATGCCACACGCCCGTGTGCTAGGCCGTGTGGTCAATTAATTCATTTCAAAATTAGGTGCAGGTTTCAAACGACCAAGACACACACTCGTGATTTAGGCCGTGTAGCACACACGACTGAGACACACGCCCATGTCTATGCCCGTTTGCTTAATCTTAGCATTCTATTTCTGAAAATTAAGGTGCAGAGGACATGCGGCCTAACTACAAACCCATGTACCAGGCTGTGTGTCACACACAGTTTAGATGCATGCCCGTGTGTCTACCCGTGTGGACAAAATAAAGCTATTTCTAGCTTCATTTCTCACCCAAAATCACACCCATGACCTGCACTTGAAACACACATCTAATACCAAACATTCCAAGCTTTCAAATTAAACAAATTCCATCAATCATCATGGCATACCATTACATGCATGTGTGTTTATAAACTTACCTTGGATTAACTTAGGCATTAACATCATTTGATCACATATACTTAACATAACACATATGAATATATCATAATAGCCTACTTAATCATACCAAAATAAGCCATTACTACCCATTCCAATGGCTAGGTTACAAAACATCATTTTTAAGCCACTATTGGCCAAGTTTTCCTATACATGCCATTATACCAAAATGATTTCACTAAGTATACCCAAAATAAGCTAGTTGATAGTGTGACGATGCTCCAATTATCTCCAACCTTCACGAGCTTCCGAGCACTATAAAACAGGAAAAATAAAATGGAGTAAGCATCACATGCTTAGTAAGTTAGTATAACGGAAACTAAACTTACCAATTCCATTTGTTAAACTAAGAATACAATATCATGTTTTCCATCCATCAGGAAAATTGCGTAAACACATGCATTCAATCAAACATGTTAGTCACCAAAATCTTCATATCAATCAAGTAAACATAAATGAGTTCACCATGCAATATTCTTTCAAGTCATTATCATTTCATCTCATAATTCTCATACCATGTCAAGAGTTTTATGTCCGTTGAATCATAGAAATTTCGATGGATGCTCAAGTAGTACACTCGAGGTGTACGATTCAATAATTCGTCAATTTCTTATTCAAGGATACCTATTAGGGTACTTAATCAAGGAACACACTTTCGAGCCATATATCGTGTAACAGGATTACCAGTCCAGGCTAAATCCTAGTCATAACGTATACTCGAGAGGTATTATATTAGGATTACTCATTCGAGCTAAATCCCGTCCTCAACAAATGCAGGACCTCATCCATTTCGGGAAAGCACATATATTCATCGAAATTCAATATTCAATTGGGACTTAACCCTTTTTCGCCATGTCAAGATGTATTAAATTTTTCATTATAGCATTCAAGTAATACATTTCAATATAAGTCACATTACATACAAACACAACATTCAATTAACATAATTACATGCTCGATTAAGTTACACGAACTTACCTCGACACTTGTTCGTGTAAGTAATCTACCAATTCGAAACCTTTTCTTTTCTTCAATCTAACCTCGAACTTGAGTTGTCTGAATCTATATAAATAGCTTTAATCATCAATTTCTCATATTTCACACTCATTTTGACTCAATTTACGTCTTAGGCAAAATTACCATTTTGCTTCTAACTTTTTCATAAATTCCAATTTCATCCCTAGGCTCAGAAAATGAAACTTGTGCAATTTATCCCTATTCCAAGCCTAAGCTAAATCCCATTACAAAATTTACAGCACATGTATTCATAAAAATTTAGAATTTTCCATCAAATTTCACAACTTTACATTTTAGTCCCTAAATCATGTTTTCATAAAAATTACTTTGTAAAAGTTGTTTTTCTATCCACAACCTTTCATTTTCTACCATAAATTTCTAATTTTCAACATATTCATTCATGACCCAAATTTCATATCTTTGATAACTTTTCAAATTAATCCTCCAAATATATAAATTAGACTATTCTGGTTTCAAAAATATCAAAATTACTAAAAATGGGACAAGGAAACTTACCCAATTAAGCCTTGAAAGTTTCTTCTCTCTCCCCTAGGATTTCCATATAATTTTGGGGTTGAAGATGACAAAATAATAAGCTGATATCTTTTATCATTTTTTTAATTAATTAATTATTTCAATTTCTAATTTGGTCCCTACTCTTTTCTAAATTTTCCAAGGATGAGTTACCAAAAATCTACATACTTTTCATTAATGGTCAAATTACCATATAAGGACCTCTAGTTTTGAATTCCATAGCTATTTAATCCTTATAGCTACTAGAATTCAACTTTCGCAATTTATGTGATTTAGTTCTTCTCGTAATTAAACACTTAACCGATAAAATTTTCATATCAAAATTTTCATACGACATGTCTATCATAATACAGACATATAGTAAAATAAAAATAAACTTTATTTTCGGATCAGATTTGTGGTCCCGAAACCACTGTTCGATTTCATAGAAATTGGGCTGTTACATATAGTTTGATAAATCTTGAAGCATTGGTATAGGTTTATTTATGACTTATAAAGTTTATTTTTAACAATGGAATGTTGTGTTTAAAATTTATACGAGCTTACTAAGAATTCATTGCTTATGTGGTTGTCTTTCTCTTACTTTATAGATTATCGAAAGTTCGATCGGTTTGGAAACTAGTAGAGATCTATCACACTATCCAACGATTATAATGGTAGATTTTGATGTCCTGATCAAAGTTATAATGGCATGTATAGGTGGACTTGTGTTTTATGCTAGTTGATGAGTTTGGCATGTATATGTCATTTTGGTTGATGTAACATTGGTACCTTTGATACATATCTGGTTTGTGTTATTTCAATAAAGGGTTAATGCATGTTTGAATGACCAAATTGGTATGTTTGAATGTGACTTTGGCATGTGGTCATTGTGGTAAGATTAGTATTAAATTTGGTTAGAAATGTATGGTTGATGAATGGCTAAATTATGCATATGTTTAAGTATATTTGATCGTTGTGATTGAGGTGTCTTTTGGCATATTAGTTGTATGGATAGTTTTCATTTTGATTTAACTACATTATGCTTATTTTAGGTACATTTTTTTGAATGTTTGAAATAGGTACAAATGGTTTGTATGTGTGAGCATGTTTAGATTGAATGAAATTGCTTGAAAATGGCCTATTTCTTGTCCTCACAGCCTAAGACATGGGCATGTGTCTCAGCCGTGTGTGACACATGGTCACGCGACACGGCCATGTGTCCCCTGTAGGTTTTGATAGGTTTCATTTGAGCGATATACGACCTAGAACCGAGCGTGTCATTTGGTCGTGTGACCTAAGTCAGAGAGTTATCGGGCACGAGCACGGGCTAGGACATGACCGTGTGTCCCTACTTCGAATGCCCACACAGTCTGAGACACGGGCTTATGGCTTAACCGTGTGAGTCACACGGCCTGGACACACGACCGTGTGACGCTGCTATATAAATTCTTCTATATTTTTTCATGAAGTTCTAAATGTTTTCAATTTAGTCCCGAATTGTTTCTAAAGTGTTTCTAAAGCCTCGATGGCTCAAAAAAGGGACGTTATGCATATGTTTGAAAAGAATACGATGTGATTTATAAATGATTGTAATTGAATGTTTTAAATTAAAAGTTTTAGGTAATGCTCCGTAACCCTATTTTGGCAACGGATACGGGTTAGGGGTGTTACAGTAGATATATGAAAACATTATCAAGAAAGGTGAGATGAGCATAAAATTAATTCACCACCTTGGGAAGAATGTCATCGGGGTGGAGACAAAATATTTGTTATCCATATGTTTCTACAATAGAATAGATTGCTTCAAAATAGCCCATAAAGGGGGCATATTGGAAAATGAAATCTTTTTCAATGCAAAATGGCCACTTTGATATGTTCTAGGTATATTTTTCTTCCATGATTTTGCTAAAGAATGTCTGTGAGTGCACAGAGGTAGAAGACGATGGTGCTTGGCAAGCCATTTGAGAAAAGATAGTGACTGGAAAATTAAAAAGGTGAGACCTTTGAAGTTTTATGGAGTAAAAATAGGGAAGGGTGAAGAAGATGAAACGAAAAAGAAGTTAGAAGAGAAGTGAATCGCCTAGGGTAAAACATGAGAGAAAATATAGCAATGACATGGGAGATAAAATTAACCTGAGATTGTGCCCTGACACAGAAAAAGAAAAATTAATGGGGAAAAGAAAAATAAAAGAAAAAATTATTAAACCAAAAATTAACTAATATATTAAATGGGTTCATTTCTACAAACCTGGACCATAATGTGTCTATAATAAAAGAAAATAATAGTTAAGTAAACTGACTTAAGAAACTAAACAAAGAAATTAAAAATAAAGGAAATGAATAAAACGGTGCAGGAAAGAAATATTAAATAGTTTGAAAAATGATGGAATTGTTATCATGAATTATAGGAGCTCCAAAGTAATGCTTTAATCGTTGGCCGTTGACTTTGAAAGTAGAACTAGCCTTGTTGCCTTTGACTGCTATAGTTCCATGAGAAAATACTTGCACTATCTCAAATGAGCAAGGTGTTGTGTTTAAATAACAAATGCAATTGCGCTAGTGTAAACTTCATTCAAGTAATAAAGTGATAAGTAAGTATCATCTCCACAAGGATCGAAGATTGGTAAGAAATTAAGTAAGTTATTATAATCCTAATCCTAATAACTATATTAAATAGCAGGAAATACTATTAAGTTGAATAGAATAATTGTATAATGAATTAATGAAATTAAATACTAAAAACAAAGAATTGATATGAAAAATAAAATGTAGTGGCAAATTACAGAGAAAAGCTAGAGTAATTTTGTTGTTGAATGAATAGGGCAAGAATTATTCAGGTCAAATGCTTATATCAAAATAACATCATGGAAAAATATTATCTAATCAACTGCTCAGATAGTCACTATTGTAACCTACCTCTTTTGGTAGCTAGATCTTAAGCTAAAAATATAAGTTACTGTATGTCTACAGAACTCTAGATTAATAACTGCAAGGAACATTCTTCTCTGCACAACTTGCAACACCTATGTCTAGAGTGCTATAAATATTCTATCGAGCATTTTCTTGTATCAAACAATTCAAGATTCAATATATTTAACCTTTTCAGAATTAAAAATACATCTAAGAACATAGCACACAATCATCTATGTCTAGAGCTTGCATGCATGTGTTTAAAATAAGCATAAATCGAATGAAATAGTGACATAGACAATCTTAAATCATGAACATTAAAGATAATAAAACATTCACCCAAATAACTTCAACCCAAAAATGATTTAGTTCATGGGTGGAAAAGTTAACACAAAATTAAAATCATTCATCAACATTAAAATAAGTTTGAATCATAGAAATCAGGAAAACTAAAGGCAGAATAGCAAGATTTCTCACCACACTCCAGCTTCTCTTTTATCTTTTGATTGTATGTGAATATAGGACAAATGTCTCCTCCCCTTCTTCATGTCTTCATAATGTTCTCTGTAGCTGCTACCATTTCTTTCTATGGAATTCTCCAATGGAGTTCTTCTTTACACAGAGAGAGGATTGTTGTCACCACTCTCTTTCTCACGCTGATTCTCCTCTTTTTTCTTCTTCTCTTTCCTTTTATTGGGTAAATTTGTTCCACCTCAGCACATATTTTTTAGTCCTCTTTTTAGGTTAGTTTTTCTAGTACACACATAGCTAGCTAAGAATGATATGGATAAAGTGCTAAGTCATCTTCTTGGAATTGCCATGGCAATTCTATTGGCAATCAATCTCACCATTTTCTGTGGAAATGTTTCACTTTCCTTATTTTCCCTCTACATCTTCTTCCTCTTCCCATACTTGTGTTCACACAAAACCACACCTTTCCTCCTCAAGTGATTAAAGTAAAAAATAATGACCATTATATCGCAATCCAAGCTTTGCTATGCAATGTTCTAAAAATATCCTAAAAATAAAAAAGTATTCACTTAATTACAACCAATTAATTCCATTTCATAGTCCTTAAATATAACTCTTTTCAAGAGTTATCACACCCCCAAACTTGAATTATTGCTTGTCCTCAAGCAAATGATGTTTGAATATACATGAATGTATGGAATTGCCAAAACAATTAGTCACCAAATGTATTGCCAAATCATAATAAGCATACTTTATACCTCTATTCTGAGCAATCCTTTATTAAAACAAAGAAAAATTACTTATTGTAACACCTCAAACTCGGCCCGAACATTATGGTCAAATTCGACGTGTCACATTGAAGTGTTTTAGCAGAAATCGTGTTTTCATTGAAAACCCTTCTTAAACAAAAGAAACCTTAATAAACACACCTTTCAGTTGTGAAAGCCTTGTTTTAAGCATTTGATTTAAGAAAACTTATCATTTAGGAATTAAGTTGCAGAAACATAGAAAACATACTATAATTTAGGAAACCCATGTTCAACTTCTCATAATTACAATGGAAATAATAATACTTCAAGTAATAATAACATAATGAAAACCTTATTACAATCTGGTCTGAAACATACTTAATAAAATAAAACTTATAAGCTTAAAAAAAAGTCCAAATTTGTCTTGCTAGCTAGCCACCTAGAGTCCCTCCAAACATTGAACTGTCTACTATGCATCACCTGAAAATAAAATAAAAGAGGGGGTGAGTTTTCGCAAACTCAGTGTGTACAACCCTCGATGAAAAACAAGCATTCAAAGAGAAATCATCAAACATGCAATGCAATCCCATCCAAATTATCCATCCGCTACACACCAGCTCTGTCCCCCGTCACACCATATGGGGATATAAATATCGACCCACCCAGCCCACACACCAATGGTAGCCCGGTTGCGGAACTATCTTCATTTACATATTGGGCTTTAAAAGCCATCGGTGGATCCATGATTGTCAGGCAACCATGCAATCCTCATATACTTCCTCCGTTCCATAGTTCCCACCCCATATGCAACCTAAGGAGAACATCATATGTATGCATGTCACATCCATAAAACTTACATTCAACACCTAGGGGTATTTTGGTCATTTTTACCCTTAGGGGCATTTCGGTAATTTTCCCTTAATTATGGTTTTCACCTACCCTGGCCCATGAACCAGTCCGGCGAGCTAAGATGAATGAATACTATGCACCAAGTAGGATTCCAGAGAAGAGCAGGTGGATCATTAAGACCGCTTAAGTACCAAGCTCTTCCTAGATCCAATCCTAGACATGCATATACCCGTTGCCACACCTTAACCCTATGACTTGTCCACGGTCTCAATTAATTAATTAAGTTTTATGTAGTCATCATATACTAGGCCCAATACCCCTACATACATGCATATGGCCCACTAGGCCCAATCTTATTCAAATGGCCCATTTGGCCGAGTTCATATTCTTATGGCCCATTAGGCCCAGTTCATATTCTTATGGCCCATTAGGCCCAAATCATATTATATTCATGCTCACATACAAAATTTTCTAACTCATAGCATCATTTATCAATCTTTGCTAATTATGGGCCCAACAACCCATTAGGCCCATTTAGCCCATTTCGGCCCATTTGGCCAATTCTCAACCTAAGTCCACAGAATCACTCGTGGACCTTAGGCAACCTATCGATTTCCTCTTCACGAGTGTTCGCACACTCGTGTGACTACTGTAGCCCAACTTTCGACTTTTTGGCATTTTAGCTTTTTGGCTTTTTGGCATTTTGGCTTTTGCTGATTCATTGTGTATGTGCAGTGTATGTACACACCTGGTAGGCAAGCGTGCTATAAAAACCTTAGCCTGAACCTACAATTGATATCACTCAAAGATTAATCTTACATACTTATCGAATACTTTACCAAAAGCCAGAATCTCACATTAACCGTACCTTGAACACAAATCCTAAATAGCTTCTCCTTGATCATGTACTCCTTAGATCTGCATTAATCTTCACTATTAAACTGGAATAATAGATGACTCGTATCCAACACTTGCTATGCGGCACACCGAGTCTCCAACGTCGAACCAAGTAAGTTCCTTTATTCTTAAACTTGTGTAATTTGATATACTGTAGGTAGTTAGTGGGCTACTTTAGATGATTATGCTAAGGTTTTTAGATTGAAACTAAAGCCCGTAGGACCTTGAAACTGTAGAGGAATTATGAAAACAACCTTCTTTTAATACTTTCATAAAACATCAGTTTAATTATTGAAACTAACTAAAACTTCATAAAATTTCTAATCCAGATAATACGTGAATCAATGATGAGTGCTAGAAGAGGTGCAAGAGGCCGTGGCCGAGGCCACTGAAGTGTTAAGGCTGAATCATCGACATTAGGCAATATGCCCGATATTGGAGTAAAAGAGGCTCCGGCCTCACCCGTAGCTGGGACTTGGCCGTATGATCGGGCTGTGGGGAAAGATGCATTGTTTCAGGTAATGCTGAGGATTTTGGAAAGGGTCCCAAGGCCCAATAATGGCACAGGAAATCAGGGGTCCATTCTGGAGCGACTTCGATCAAATGGGACTGAGATCTTTAAAGGCGTGGCTGGTGTGGCTCCTAATGTGTCAAAATATTGGTTGGAGGCCACCGAAAGGATAATAGAGGACTTGGACTATTCTCCTGAACAAAAGTTGAAAGGGGCAGTATCACTACTTAGGGAAGAAGCTTACCAGTGGTGGCTTATAGTGAAAGAGGGCACTTGGGAGTTCTTCAAAACTGCGTTCCAAGGGAAGTATGTGGGTGCGAGTTATGTGGGCACTAGAAGGTAGGAGTTCTTGAACTTGACCTAGGGAAACAAATCTGTGTGGAGTATGAGGCAAAATTTCTACACCTTAGTAGGTATGCAAGAGTTATGGTGGCAACAGACTATGAACGTTGCGTTAGGTTTGAAGATGAACTTAGAGATAGCCTCAGAGTATTAATAGCTCCACAAAGGGAGCGAGTTTTCTCAGAGTTGGTGGAGAAAGAAAAGATAGCAGAGGAGGTAAAGCGCACTGAAGACCTAAATCAAGAAAAAGAAAAGGGTAGGAATAAAAGGGAGACTGAGACTCCTGGTGTTGGACAGAGGACTAGGGCTAGGGCCAGAGATAATGGGCCAATTAGAGCAGGGCACCCTGTTGTGAATCCAGGGCTCCACCTTGTGCTGATTGTGGGAAAGGTCATGTAGGCAAGTGTTGGAAGAGGACGGGAGCTTGTCTGGCTTGTGGATCTATGGAGCATAGGATCAGGAATTGCCCTAGGATGCCAGTTCAGATGCCAAGTGTGGGTAGAGGTAATGTACAACCACCGAGGGGTGGTTAGAAACTGCCCAGAGGCCATGGTCAGGCCAGAGGTGGAAACAGTTTGGGCCGTGGAGCAACGGGCAGAGGTACTGGTCATGCTAAGGCTAGATAGCAAGCGTTGGTCTATGCAGCACGTCATCAAGAGGATGGAGACGCTCCAGAGGTGAATATTGGTAGGTACGTTAACCATAATATGTTATTTATTTACTTTGGAATTAGAGTGTACAGTGGGAGCGTGATGTGGAAGTCTATGCTATGCAGTTGTACTAATAGTTAGGAATTTCGAGGAAAAATTCTTTTAGGGGGTAGAGTTGTAGCGCCCAAAAATCCCAAAATCCCTAACTTTTTTTTTCGGTTTCGATAAAAATTGTTATTAACATTCCTAGTCAAGTGTTAATTATGTGATAGTAGGTCTTGGTTAAGGGTTGAGTTTGAACTTAGGGGTGAAGGAAATTATGGGTTAATAAATAAAAGAACCTTGATGGCAAGTAGGCGGGTTTTTGAATAAATGAAGGAAGAATTGGACACAAAGAGCTTGTGGTGGAGTGGCAAGTGGCGTCACATGTAAGGCAAGAAGGTATGGGGTTCGAATCCCTCCTTGCTCAAAAGAAGGATTTATTTTTGCTTAAGGGATGGACAATGGTGGCATTGAATATGAACTCTGTAGGGAGTGATAAGAGGAGAAATTTCAGGAGGGGATTAAGGGGTATTAGGGAGAAAAATTAGAAGATGATGAGTGAAAAGAGGTGGTGCCGAATTGGGGATTAGGGGATAGGAAATTCGGCTAGAGGCTATATATAGATGCCGAATGTGAGGTTGCCAGGCTAATGATGAATTCTCCCTCACCTTGTTGCCAGAAAACATCTTTTTCTCTAAAGATCTAAAAGCCGAAAATCTCTTGTTCTTCCTTCTTTTCTTTGTGCCGATTTTCCATTCTTCCCTTACCCAAGTTCTCTTCTTGATTCCCCTCTGGTTTTAAACAATTTCTACTTTTGTTTGTGCCAAATAACCTTTTTCACCATACAAGTCTCAATAGCCGAATATCCTCTGTGCTGCCACTACCCTTTCCACTCGATCAATTCTAGTGTAAGTGCTTTGTTCTCTCAATCGATTTTGCTTGTATAGATCGCTCTGTCCCTCACTTCTTCTAATCAGTTTTGGTAGGATTAGTATCGAATCCCAGTCTTTTGGATCCCTGTCGATTTGCTCCTTAGGTGTGAGATATTGGTCAGTGTTCTTCATTTTGGTAAAAGTTGGCTGAATAGGTTTTAGTAGTAAAGGGTGACATATGATGGATACAAGTCACCCAATATGTTTTTAACGATAAAGGTTAATGCAAATCTGGGAAGTACTCGTGATTAGTGATCAAGGAAAAGCTATTAAGACTTGGCATTTCAGGTGAGGTTAAGGTGAGACTTTGGCTTTTGGTAAAGTATTTGATAAGTATATGTGAGTAATCATTGAGTGATATTGATTGTAGGTTCGTGGTAAAGGGGATCGCAGCACGCTTTATTACCAGGTGTGTACATACAATGCACACACACAAGTAGATCGGCAAATCCCGAAATGCTAAAAAGTCGAAAGTTTGGCTACAGTAGTCTTGCGAGTGCGCGAACACTCGTAAGAGGGAAACCGATAGGTTATTTGAGGCCCCATGGGGGATTTCATGGACTTGGGCAGTGTTTTCGCCAACTGGGCTAGAATGGGCTAAGCGGGACTGATGGGCTGTTGGGCCCATAATAGGCAAAATTGGCAACTTGATGTTAAATGATGGAATTTAGATGAAAGCATGAATATGAATGTGATTTGGGCCTAATGGGCCATATGAATGTGATTTGGGCCTAATGGGCCATATGAATGAGATTGTGCCTAGTGGGCCATATGCATGTATGTAGACTTGTTTGGGCTTTGTAAGGGGTTTTGGACTAGTATCTGATAACTGTTTAATTGACATAAAACTTAAATAATTAATTAATTGCGACCGTGGAAGAGTCATAAGGTTAAGGTGTGGCAATGGGTATACGCATGTCTAGGATTAGATCTAGGGAGAGCTTGGTACTTAAGCGATCTTAATGACTCACCTCCTCTTCTCTGGAATCCTACCTGGTGCATAGTATCTATTCACTTTAGCCAACGAGGACTTGTTAACAGGCTAAGGTAAGTAATAAACCTAATAAAGAGAAATTACCGAAATGCCTCTAAGGGCAAAAATGATCAAAATACCCCTATGTGTTGAATGTAAGATTTATGGATGTTACATGTATATCTGCTGTATACATACGATATTCTGTTTAGGTTGCATATGGGTTAGAAATTATGGAACGGAGGAAGTATATGAGGATTGCATGGTTGCTTGACAATCGTGGGTCCACTGAAGGGTTTTAAGCCCAATATGTGATTGGCAGCTTGCTGCAATGAAGGTAGTTCCGCAGTCGGGTTACCATTGATGTGTATCGGATGGGTGGGTCGATATTGATATCCCCATATGATGTGTATCGGGGGACAGAGTTGATGTGTAAAGGTTGGATTATTAGGGTGGGTTACACTGCATTGCATTGCATGTATGATTTTATGGTGATTGATGAATGCTTATTACTTGTCAAAGGTTGTACACACTGAGTTTTCGAAAACTCACTCCCTCTTTTATTTTTCTTAGGTGATGCTCTGTAAAAGGTTTGATGTTTGGAGGGACTCGGAGATGGCCAGCTAGCAGGATGACTTGGACTTATTTTTTAAAAAGAAAGCATATAGTTTCTAGCTTATTAAGTAATTTCAGACTGGAATGAAATAAGGCCTTCCCTTTTATTATTATTTGGATTGTTATATTTATGCGTTGTAATTATGAGAAGGTGAACATGGGTTTCCTAAATCATAGATTGTTTTTCTATGTTTCCGCAACTAAATTTTAAAATGACTGGCTTTCATAAATCATATGTTTTAAATAAGCTTTCGCGATTGAAAGAGAGTTTTTATAAGTTAATTAAGGTTTCTCATTTTAAGAAGGGTTTTCAATGAAAACAATGTTTTCGCTAAAACATTTCAATGTGACGTGCCAGGTTAGACCATAACGTCTGGGCCGGGTTTGGGGTGTTACACTTCTGGGCTAAATCCTTTCTATTTTGAGATCATCGGATTACCCATCCGAGCTAAATCCTTTTCTGCAACACATGCAGGATCTCGTACCATGCAAGCCATAATTTATCCATCGGATTTTCCTTTTCTATTTCAATCGGGACATTTATCATCTTTCATTTACACAAGCCCATTTCATGAATCATCATGCAATGAATTTCTAAATTTTCATACATTCAAGAACATGCATGTTTAAGTATATTAAGTGTTTACTTCAGGTTATACGAACTTACCTGGTAATCGCTTCAGTTTCGTGTCTCGGTTATTTTGAAACCTTTCGTTTTCCACGGTCGACCTCTAGAATTTGTGCCTTGGGGTCTATATCAATGAAATTAGATTATTAATACATCACATTATTCATTTTAGGCCTAAAACTCACCCCCAGGCAAAATGACCATTTTGCCCCTAACCTTTCACAATATTTACAATTTAGTCTTAGGGCTCGTATAATGAAATGCATGTAATTCCTAGGCTACCCAAGCCTAGTTGAATATTATACACACTCATAGCAGCCCATGTTTTCCCTTCATTCTATATTTTCCTACCCATTTCCATAACTTTTACAATTTAGTCCTTTAAGCCATTTCCATGAAATACCACTTAGTAAAAGTTGTTTACCATCATTTAAACTCTCATGCCCCTCCATGAATCATCAAAACACAAACATCTCATGCATGGGTAAATTTTTGAACATGAACCCTAGCTTGAAATATGGGTAGAAATAGAGAGAGCATGTTACAAGGATCTCAAAAATACAAAGAACGTTAAAAACAGGGCTAGGGAGCACTTACTATTAAGCTTGACTATGTTGAAAACCCTAGCTATGGTGACCCTTGGAATTTCGGCAGCATGGAGAAGAAAATGAGCTGATTGTAGCTTGATTTTTACCTTTTTATTCTTAAATTAACCAAATGATCAAAATGCCCTTCATTAATAAACTTCCAAAATTTTCCATTCATGCCCATTTTTGTCCAAAAACTTAGAAATTGGGAAAATTACTCTTTAAGGACCCCTAATTAACATTCCAAAGAAATTTCATACAAATTGATTCTAGAATCCAAGTTTTGCAATTTATTCAATGTGGTCCCTAATTTCCAATAAGACACCTTACACATAGAATTTCTTCATGAAAATTTAACATATGCTTATTTTCATATCCTAGACCTCATAATGATCATGAAACAATTATTTTAACATCAGATTTGTGGTCCCAAAACCACTATTCCGACTAGGCCCTCATTCGGGATGTTACATTTCTCCCCCTTAGGGACTTTTGTCCTCAGAAGTCTTACCGTGTTGTTGCTATAAAACTTTCACTAAGGCTATATTTTTATTCCTCAACTGTTTGACTTCTCTAGCTACGATCTTGACTGGTTCTTCCCCATAAGTCATGTCTGATCTAATTTCAACTTCCGTAGGTGCAATAACATGGAAGGGGTCTGATCGATATTGTCGCAACATGGATACATGGAATACATCATGAATCCTTTCCAATTTGGGTGGCAATGCTAAACGGTAGGCCAACGGTCCAACCTTCTCAGTAATATCGTAAGGTCTAATGAACCTTGGACTCAGTTAGCCTTTTCGACCAAATCTCAAGATCTTTTTCCATTGAGATACCTTCAAGAACACTTTGTCTCCAAATTTAAATTCAATCTCTTTTCTTTTCAAATTAGCATATGACTTTTGCCTATCCGATGCCGCTTTCAAACAATCACGTATCACTTTAACCTTTTCTTTAGTTTCCTTGATCAAATCAACTCCATGAATCTAGTGCTCTTTCAGTTCTGTGTCTAGTACAATGGTGTCCAACACTTTCGACCATACAATGCCTCATATGGTGCCATTTTCAGAATCATCTGGAAACTATTGTTGTAGGCAAATTCTACCAAAGGTAAGTATTTTTCCCAACTACCCTGAAATTCAAGGACGCAACATCGTAACATGTCCTTAAGAATCTGAATCATCTGCTCAAACTGACCATCAATCTGCGGGTGAAAAGCTGTGCTAAAACTCACCACCATTCGACGAAGCTAATGATAACAACCTAGAAGACCCACCACCATCGCCACAACTACCAGCAAACAATCTCATGGTGCGTAACAAAAGGAATCTGAGGGAAAATGTGCTACCGAATTTGGATATGGTTCAAGGGAATATAATGAGGCCAACCATCATGGCCAATAACTTCAAGATCAAGCCAACTATGATCCAAAACAATTTGCAGTTTTGAAGAGTAGTGACAGAAGATCTGAGTCAGAATTTAAAATGATTCCTCTAACTTTGTGATACTTTCAAATATAGTGGGGACACCGATCACGCTATTTGTCTTTGGTTGTTCCCCTTTTCATCAATTGATAATGCCTTTTTCTTGTTTAGATTCCTAGGCACCAGGATCCATAACTACATATGACAAACTTGCAGGAAAGTTCCTATAAAATTTTTTCCTTATTAGTAAGACGATCCAAATAGGAAGGGAAATTTCTATGTTTAAACAATTAGAAGGAGAAAGTTTTCACAAGGCATGAGAGCATTTTATAATGTTGATTCAGAAATGCCTACACCACTAATTGCCTGAGTGGTTACAACTGTAAATTTTCTACAATGGGTTGCATATACACGCAAGGTCAAGATTAGATGGAGCCGTAGGAGGTATCCTAATGAACTAGACGTATGAGGGTGTGTATGAATTAATAGAAAATATGGAAATAAACACTTTTCAGTGGAAAACTGAGTGACACACATATGGCCAAAGACAATCTATGGTAAATGTTGTCCAAAAGGATGAAAAATATAAATAACTAGTGGACAAAATTAAACACATAGAGTCCAAAAATAGTGCATTATTTATATATGGGGGAGACAAACCACTTTTCCATTATATCAACAATCCAACAGAGAACGCAAATTACATTGAGAATAGGGGTGAAACCCTTATTCAAATACTTATAATCTCAAATAGAAAGATCACCCGAACTTGAGATGGGAAGGAAATCATGAGGAGGAAATATTTCTAATCAACTTAAAAACACTAACTATCAACCTTCTTATTTATAGAAACCTCTGGAAAAGGGCCAACCCAAATGACAGTACTGTATATGGTTAACATTTGGATAAAATCGAGGGGGAAATACAGTCAATGAAGACAGATGTGAAACAGGTGCAGTCTGAGTGCACTAATTCAGCAAAAACATTGACTAAGCTTGAAGGTCAGATGAGCCAATTAATGAGCATAATAGGAGATATTAAGAGACAAATTGGCATTGGTATCACTAGTAACACTAAAGATATTCCTCAAAGATAGGGAAATGAGAAGGTGAAAGCAATCGTACTCCAATTGAGTAAAGTACTGAGTAGCCCGGAGAACCCAACTAAAGAGGTAAATAAAAGGAATTTTGATGATCTTCAGGAAAAACCCTTAGAAGTTGATGATGAACAAAAACCAAAGGAAGTAGTTGACTCGTAAATTGAACCAGAAAAAGAGACAATTAAAGAACCTATCATTGGAAAGATATCATTCCCTTCAAGGTTGGAAGAGAAAAAAAAAGGGATGAAGACGAGTTTGTAAGCTTTCTAAACTTGTTCAAAATATTAAATATCAACCTACCTTTAATTGAACTAATTGAGAAAGTCCCTAAGTACTCCAAAATTTTAAAGGAAATCATGTATAGGTGTAGGAAAATTAAGGTAGGTGAGCAAGTTATTATGAATGCTTCTTGTAATGCTATTATCTCTAGATAGGTTCCCTAAAAGTTGAAAGACCCAAAAAGCTTTACAATTCCTATAGAGACAGGGAGCATTCATTTCAATAGAGCCTCTATCAACATGTGAAATACTCAGGTTAGGGAACCTCAAGATCACATAAATTACACTACAATTGGCTGATAGATCTTCAGTCCATCCGAAAGAAGTATTGGAAGATGTGTTAGACAAAGTGCGCATCTTTATCATTCTAGAGGACTTTTTAGTTTTAGACTTTGAAAAAGATTGAGAAATAACAATTTTGCTAGGTAGACCTTCTCTAGCTACTTCAAGGTCTACCATTGATCTCGAGAAAAATGAATTAACAATGAAGATCAATGGTGAAATAGAAAACTTTCAATGTGGTCACCAATAGAGTGGGGAAAATAAAAGAAACTTATGGGAGCATTGTAAGGAATTATCTATGTTTAACCCTAATAATCCCGAATCAAGGGACGTACTTCCTATAATCAATGTAGGTCAAAAGAATAGGTTCAAGGAAAGAGATAAGCGGAATAAGGTGGGGTAGCTTGACGAGCAATGGACTAACACTAAAAGAACCAAAGAAACATCCTTACATGCATTAACAAAGCTGTCGGATGAATCCAAAAGTAAAACATGATAATTTTGGATAAATATTTTCTATAAATTACTGTATATTTAACTAACCGTTTAGCGTAGATAGTAACTTATATTAAATTAATGTTTTGTAGGAACTGTGAAACTCTAAAAATTGGAAATTTTGGGTGAAAATAGAGCTAGTGTATCAACACAACAACCATGAGTTGCAACACAAAGGCTAGAATAGAAAAAATCAAGAAAACTATCTCGATGTCATGACACAAAACCGTTGTGTCATGATACAAAACCATTGCATCATGTCACAAAACCTCGATGTTGTGACAACAACAAACTACCAGGTGGTGTAGCGACATGGAACCCCGGTGTCGCAACATCGTTGCAATTTTTTGTAGGGTTGACCAAACCCATTTGCACAACACGGTGGACTAACCTTCATTTTACCCGATTTTTAGACCTAAAAACCTCTAGTTTTTAGTCTAAACACATCTTAACTCAAACTCTAAGTCTTTTCTAAACATTAAACCCTCTCAAATACTCTCCATCTTCAAAATTCATAAAACCCAATTTCTATTTCTCAAAAGGTTTATTCAGGTGCAGAATCATCAACCACTCGGGGAAAAGCAACCAAGGTTTCAAGAAAATCAAGGTTAAGCATTCTTTTTCTCATTATTGTTGTTATTTTAAGATTATTGCCCAAGGTTTCAAGAAAATCAATAGTATTGAATATGCCTCCAAGAAAGGTTAGAAATAAAAATAATTAATTGAAACCTTCGACGATTCCAAATCCCTTTAATTCCCCAATTTCAAATGTTGAGAAATCTAGAACTTCAGGTAAATACATTTATTTGAAAGAGGAGATTTGAACCATCGGTAGTCCTCTGTCAAGAGATATGGCCATTGGTTAGATATCATAGATGAGAATGTTTTTGTACAATCCTAAAAGAATCTGTCGTGGTCCCTGTAGTTTAGGAATTTTATGCATCTTTACATGACCAAGAGTTTAGAAAAGCCAAAGTTTGTAATGGGAAATGATACTTGTACGAGGGAAAGAAGCATGAATTACCCCTCATGTTATTTCTAAATTTTATAATGCTCCATTTTATGAAAAAAAATTTATAGAAGAAACTGATTTAGAATATTTTCAAGATATTAATATTGAAAACATTATAAACTTCCTAACAGAGGGGAGGGGTGAATAGAAATATCACCCAGGTACTAATGTTCCAACTTCCTTTAATTAAGCAATAATGTTTCCTGAAGCAAAAATATAGATTCAATTTTTGTGCACCAAAATAACTCTTGCTCTAAATGTTTCTAATGTTAATACTTTTAGAGTGGTTTTGCTTTACACTATTTTTCTTAAAAAAATAGGTATGCATCAGAACGTGGATATGTCAAAATATGAAACGATGCATCAGCAGACAAAAGGTTAGAGTCTTCGTTCCCCACTTAGTGACGACCTTATGCAAAAGAGAAGGCATTCCGATGGCAACTATGGAGCAATCAATGAAGCCATCCTGAAGCATAATTTGAGACACTTTGTATACATAGTACACTAAGCTTCGGGCTAAATAAATTAATGTGTGGAATAAAAGTCGGCAAGAGATGATGGTCGCTCTAGCTTCATCTCAAAGGAAAGGAAAATCGACTATTCAATAAGAAATTGGCGAGAGTAGTCATCCCAAGCTAGATTGGATGATTGTAACACCCTTAACCCATATCTGTCGTCGAAACAAGGTTACGAAGTGTTACCAAAATTTTTCAGAACATTTGCAGATATTTCAAGTTAATTACCATTCATTTTTCGAAATCATTCATAACGTCCCTTAAATGGAACCTCGAGGCCCAATATAAACATTAAATTTGAATCGGGACTTAATCGAGAACCCTAAGAATTTTCATGAACTTTTTAAAATTTTTCCAAGTTACAAGGCTCACCCGCCCATGTGGTCCAAGGGACATGCCCGTGTGACCCTGGGGCACGCCCGTGCTATAGGCCGTGTTCGACCCTGTGTAACTGTCTGACTTGTGCACATAGTCGTGCCACACGCCTGTGTGCTACACCGTGTGGTCAATTAATTCATTTCAAAATTAGATGCAGGCTTCACACGGCCAAGACACACACCCGTGTGCTAGGCCATGTAGCACACACACGGCTGAGACACATGCTCGTGTCTTTGCCCATGTGTTTAATTTTGAGCATTCTGTTTCACGAGTTTAAAGTGCAAGGGACACATGACCTAACTACACACCCATGTACTCGGCCGTGTGTCACACACGATCTAGACACACGCCCATGCCGACAAAATAAAGCCATTCCTAGCTTCATTTCTCACCTAAAATCACCCTCATGACCTGCACTTGAATCACACATCCAAATACCAACCATTTCAAGCATTCAAATCACATAGTTTCTATCATTCATCATGGCATATCATTTTATGCAGACATGTCTATAATCTTACCTTAGTTAAGTCCTCAAGTTAGACATAGTTTCAGCAATTACTTAACATATATGTCGCTACCATAGTTTGACATTACAAGTATATTAAAACAAACCATTACTAGACATTCCAATGGCTAGATTACAAGCATCATTTACATTTACATGCCAATATGGCCAATATATCCTATACATGCCATTACAACCATAATTGTTTTACCATATTGTACCGACATGGGCCAATGGATAGTGTGAGTGATATCCGCCAAGCTTCCAATTCAACGAGCTTTCGATTTACTATAAAACAAGGAAATAAAACTACAAACCAACGAGCTTCCGATTTGCTATAAAACAAGGAAATAAAACTAAGTAAGCATAAAATGCTTAGTAAGTTCGTATAACATGATACTTAACTTACCATTCATTCTATTTTGAGGTAACTATATAAGGCATATTTAATCAATTTGACCTCAAGCCCTACACACATCCTTATTGCCCTTGTTAGCCATATATTCCATAATAACATCAAAATATATATGGGTTAGCAACAATCAAGTTTCCATGCACATATGCTTTACACATCATGTATTCATTCAACATGTATAAATCATCTATTTATATTACAAGTATAATTTCATAATAGTTCATTTTGAGTTCAGATAATTTCATATCAAACTTTACCCATATTACTTGGAATATCAAGGTCACGATTAGTACACTCAAGGTGTACATATTCATTAAATAAATTCCATGTACAATATTATCATTTCATATTTCCATATATCAATCATCACGTATCGTCATTTTTACGTGTTCCAGGCCGATATGTGAAATAACTCATTTCTTATTCACATATTCACATGTCAAGAACTTTTACTTGTTGAATTTATTCGAAATATCGATGGATACACAGGTAGTACACTCGAGGTGTACGAATCAGAATCTGTCAATTCATGTCCAATGGTACCCATAAGGTACTATTTCATAGAGTACACTCTTGAGCCACATACATAAAAACAACAGGATTACCAGTCCAGGCTAAATCCTTTTTATAACATATGCTCTAAAGAGCTTGATCTGGATTACCCGTCTGGACTAAATCCAATCCATAACATATGCTTGAGAGGACTTATATCAAGATTACCTGTCCGAGCTAAATCCTTTCTGTAATGAGGTCAATAGGATTACTCGTTCAAGCAAAATCCCGTCAACAACAAATGCAAGACCTCATTCATTTCGGGAAATCACATATCCATTGATTTTCCATTTAATCAATTGGGATTTAAACATTTTTCAAGCATTATTAGGCATGTGAATATTCCATACATCCATAACATTCGTATAATTCAAGTAAACACATTCCACATTCATTTCAAGCATATAAGTAACATTTTCATCATTTATCCTTTATCACTTATCAGACATTATCATTTAATTTAACATTTTTATTTATCGGGCTTGATCAGATATGTAATCATGTCACATATCTGTGACATTTATACAATTTACATAAACACAATGAATGCAAGCATGTAAATAAACACAATTTAGTTACACAAGCTTACCTCAACAAATGTTCGTATACATAATATCTACTAATTCGACATTTTCCTCTTATCCTCGTTCTAGCTCCGAATTTGGTCTTTCCAGATCTATATGAGTAAAATTTACATCAATTTATCATATTTCACATTCAAGTAGACTCAATTTTCAACCTAGGCAAAATTACCATTTTGCCTCTAACTTTTCCATAAATTCCCATTTCGTCCCTAGGCTCGGAAATAAAATTTGTTCAATTTACTCCCTATTTCAAGCCTAACCAAAATCCCATTACAAAATTTATAGCACACGTATTCATAAAAATTTAACATTTTTCTTAATTTTCACAACTTTACATTTTAGTCCCTAAATCATGTTTTTATCAAAAATCACTTTGTAAAAGTTGCTTATCTATCAACAACATTTCATTTTCTACCATAAATTTCTAATTTTCAGCATATACATCCATGACCCATTTTTCGTACTTTGATAACTTCTCAAATTGATCCCCCAAATAGATAGATTAAGCTATCACGATTTCAAAAATATCAAAATTTCTAAAAACGGGCCAAGGAGACTTACCCAATTTGGCCATGAAAGTTTCTTCTCTCTTCTAGGGTTTCCATGGAATGTTTTGGGGGAAGAAGATGATAAAAATGATTTTTATTTCTATTTAATAATTTATCATCTTTTAATAATCTTGATTTCCAATTTAGTCCTTAGCCTTTTTCTTATTTTCCATGGATGAATCATCCAAAAATATCGACATATTTTTTATTAATGGTCTAATTACCATATAAGGACCTTAAGTTTTGAATTCCATAGCTATTTGATCCTTGTAGCTACTAGAATCCAACTTTTGCATTTTATGCAATTTGGTCCTTCTTGTAAGTAAACACAAAATCGGTAAAATTTTCTTATCAAAATTTTCACATGACATTTCTATCATATTATGGACCACAAAATCGGTCCTTCTTGTAAGTAAACACAAAATCAGTAAAATAAATTTTATTTTCGGCTCGAATTTGTACTCCCGAACTAGTGTTCCAATTTCACTGAAATTGGGCTGTTACAATGATACACTAGATGCAAGAGTCGGGCCTGATTTTGAGGAATTCATTCGACAAAAAAATATTTGGGTTCCTAATTATACACCAAATATGTTTGGGCATATGCATCCATAGTAGGAACAAGAGGAGCAGGAGAGCGAAGAGGAAAAAGGAACTGAGGAAGGGGAGGAAGATGATAAGATGAATAATTGAACTTCTAATTTTTGTTTTTAAAGATTGTATTAAATTTGGGATGATTTTTAATTTGTTTAAATTGTTAGGAGTATGAGTAATAATAAACTATTAGTTGTTTGGTGTTTTGTTTAAATTTTCTACGTAGGAACCCCATATAGTAGATGCACAACAGTTTTGAGTTGTCAACGATCAAAAAAAGAAGCACCCACCAATAGCTCAGCAAACTGTCACGATCAATTGGGTAACTTCTTTCCTTATCTTTTATTGGGCTACATATTAGGGGTAGCATAGAAATTTTGTTTTAAATTGTTATGTTTTTCTTTGATTTCTCTTGTCAATTGTGTGTTTGAGCTTGTAGAAATACAAGTGATTGGTTAGGAGCATGTGCATAGGTTGCTTGTATTTACGGTAAAGTTGGCATGATGATAAGTGATTGTAAATTTTTTTATTATTAGACTGTTAAGTTCTATATATTACACTGTAAATAGGTATTAAGCAATCAAATTTACCAAATGATTATAGAAAATACAAGGAAACGAGCTTGCTAGTATGAATAATAAATTGTTGAATTTGTGATTGTTTGGTTGACTAAATTTTTTAATATTGAGATACCTAGGGATGACCTAAGGAATTTTTTGTATACACTCAGAGCCAAAAAGCTAACTCTATTTATTCATATTTAGTACTTAATTTGAGCTAGAAAACCATTCTTGATGAACCTTTATACAAAACCCAAGCTAAAAACTATAATTTGTGCTTATCCTTTTCTTTGGTCCTGAACTGCCTGATTATAGACATCTGGCCTTACATATTGAGGGTTAAGTAGATAAACTATGGTGGTTTTATAAAAATAGAGTGATAGAAAAGATCAGTGGAGTATAGTGATTATAGGTTAGCTTAAAAACGAAAAAAGAAAATTCAAAAGGAAAATTAAACGAGTAGAAAAAGTAGATGAAAAATAAAAGCAATTGTGAGTGAGGTTTTGTGAAGAAGAAAAGTAACAATGTCACAACTATAAGAAAACTGTAACAGCCCATTTTCAGAGTAATTAGAACAGTGGTTTTGAGACTACAAATCTGATCCCAAAAGAGAAATTTATTTTTGTAACACCCCTAACCCGTATTCGTTGCCGGACTAGGGTTATGAGGCATTACCAGACATATCGGAACATTTAATAATCAATTCACAAATATCATCCACTCATAGTCAAACATTATTTCAAATTCATCAAACATTATTTCAAATTCCCTTTCTTAGGTCATCAAGATCTTAAGCATGCTTTAGGAAGGGGTCAGAATTAAACCGAGCACATACAAAATTTCTCAAAAACTTAACAAATTTTCAAAGTTACAGAGGTCACACGCCCGTGTGAACAGGCCGTGTACCTCACACGGCATTAGACACACCCGTGTGTCTAAGCCGTGGTTAAACAAGGCATACATAATGATTTGTACCACACTTCCAGAGACATGATCGTGTGCCTTGGTCGTGGTCGAAACAGACTTAGGTCACACGGTTGACCACATGCCCGTGTGTCTAGCCCGTGTACCCTTTGAGATGGCCACACAAGCCCATGTGCCAAGGCTATGTACCTCACACGAAAACCAGGCATGCCCGTGTGTCTAGGCCTTGCTCGAGACTGACTTTAAATTGTAGGACTACCCCAGGGGACACACGGTCGTGTAACATAACCGTGTGTCGCACATGGCTGAGACACACGCCCGTGTCTCTACCCGTGTGGACAAAAATAGACTATTTGCAAAGCCAATTTTCCACCCTTAATGGTCATCCTTACAAATCCAAAATCAAAGCACAATTCATGACCAAATAACAACCAAAACCATTATCAAACATGCATAATTCAATCCATAATATCACCAATCAATTTCTTTCTTATTATCCAAACCAAAACATACCAAAATCATATACCAAACTCATTCATTCATACATGTCATTATCCCAATTTTTCACATTCATTCTCATATCAAAATCATACCACTTCCATAACTAATTCACAGAACTAACTTACCAAATTGACTATTTCTCACTAGGCCATTTATGCACATCAACACATACCATTTCTTAACACAACTTATATACCAAAAACCACACCAAATAGCAACTTTAATCTAGCCATATCACATGGCATGATATACACTTCAAAAATCATATTCAAATACTTCTAGCTTATACATGCTATACTTCAATATTCACATTTTCAAAAGGTACCAAAATAAAGTTCGATAGTGTGGTGATGATCCTCGACGATCCCCGAACCTACAAAATAATTGTAAACACACACAAAGTAAGCTTTCAAAAGCTTAGTAAGCCATATACAAATAAACTTATCTCATAACACATTTCTAAACCAATTCATTCATATAGCTCATTTGATCATAATTCACTTATATATAACACATTTCATTCTCATAATAATTCATACATATATCATATGTCCACAAATGTACATATACTTACGTTTCATTCTCAAACATGATATACATTTCAAACGTACCTAAATTTGATACACATTCACATAGTCATTTGTTTCTCGGAATGCTCGTTGAACCGTATGGAATCAAATAGGATACGTGGATAGCTCAAAAAGCTTGTACAATGCCAACATCCCAAACGTGGTCTTACATGTAATCAAATATCGATGCAACTGTCCCAGACAGGGTCTTACACAAAATCAAATATGATGCCGATGTCCCAGACATGCTCTTACACGTAAATCTCAAATTGATGCTAATGTCCCAGACGTGGTCTTACACGAAATAACATATTGGAATCCTATGTCATGACATATGTATCCTAACTATTCCTAAGGTTTGTACGGGACATTTTAAACGTCATCACATTATCTGTACTTTCTCGAATTTCTCATATTCAGCTCAAATAGCCATTCATCACTATTCAATAGCATATAACCAATAATAATTCAATTCAAAACACATTTATTTGTATATCAACTTACCTCGTACAGGAATGAACGGAAACGAACTACTATTCAACTACTTTCAACTTTCCCCAATCTAATTTAGTTTTCTTTGATTCTTGATCTATACACATTCAAATTTAACTCCTTTATTCACCAAATCATTCAATTCAATTCAAAAACATATAATTAGGGAATTTTACAAATTAGTCGTCATATTATCATATTTTGACATTTTAGTCCCTAATTAACAAAATCACAAAACACACAAAATTTCCTTATACACATACTTGGTTAAATATTCATGTAGCCCATATATGCCCATATCTTTCATTTATTTCACATTTTAGATCTCAAAATTTCATTTTCTCAATTTAGTCCAAATTACTCGAATTCATCCAAAATTCAAATACAAAACATATTAATCTAACGCGTCTTTCATTTTTCATCAATTAACATCACAAAGCTCACAATTTCATCAATGAATCAACTCAAAATCTTCAATAATTTCCTAAATTGAGACATGAGCTTCATAAAACACTTTGACAATGATTACAAAAACATAAAAATTATAAAAAAACAAACAAAACACATACCTTAATTAAGCCAAAACCATAGTCGAACCCTAGCAAGCTTTTATGCTTTCTTTTCTTTTCAATTTTGACAAACCAAGATGATAATGCATGAATTTTGGCTTTTGTTCTGTTTAATAAATCTTTTATTGACAATTTACCAATTTAACCTTTTTAATCTCATTTAAAAACCACTAACTCATGTACATGCATGTCCATTCATAATTCAAAAGGTCTAATTGCATCATAAGGGCCTTTGCTTTAAAAAGCCATAACAAAAAGACACTTTTAACAAATAACTAGCCACTTTTACATTTTATGCGATTAAGTCCTTTTATCAAAATTAGGCACACAAACAATCAAATTTTTATATGAAACTCACAAAAACTTAATATTAAAATATTTTTCTAACTCGAATTTGTGGTCCCGAAACCACTATTCTGACTAAGGTTTAAACCAGGCTGTTACAATTTTAATATTATTTTATGATCTACAGAATTATAGAAATATCGTGTGAAAATTTTGTTAAGAAATGTTACCGGTTATATGTCTAATTTGATGAAAGGATGAAATTGCATAAAAAGCAAAAGTTAAATTCTAGTAGCTATAAGGATTAATTAGCTATGGAATTCAAAACTTGAGGTCCTTATATGGTAATTAGACCATTAGGAAAATTTAGTAGATATTGTTGATGAATCATCTATGGAAAATTAGAAAAAGAAAAGGACTAATTTGGAATGTTGAAAACTTAATGGATGATAATAAATTAAATAGAAATATCATATTATTATTATCATCTTCTTCCCCAAAAATACATGGAAAAGCAAGCTTTCTTGGCTTAATTGGGTAAGCATTCTTGTCCCGTTTTTAGTAATTTTTATATTTTTGAGATCAGAATAGTTTAATCTATCTATCTTGGGGATTAATTTGTAAAGATATCAAAGCATAGAAATTTTTCCATGGATGTAAATGCTGAAATTTCAAAATTATGGTAAAAAAATGAAAGGTTGTTGATAGATAAACAATTTTTACAAATATAAATTTGGTGAAATTATGATTCAGGCACTAAATTGAAAAGTTGTAAAACTCATGGAAAATTTCTAATTTTTGTGACATACATGGATTGCTATTATGACATGTAAAAATCAGTTAGGCTTGGAATAAGGATTATATTGCACGAATTTCATTTTTCGAGCCTAAGGACAAAATCATCATTTATTAAAAGTTTAGGAGCAAAACGGTAATTTTGCCAAAGATGTGAATTGAATTGAAATGAACATGAATTGTGTTAAATTTACTCGTATAGATTCGGATAGACCAAATTAAGAGTTAGAACGAAGAGAAGAGAAAATATCGGATTAGTAGATATTATGTACACAAATATTTCTCGAGGTACGTTCGTTTAACTAAATTTTGTATATTAATATGTTTGAATTGAATTTTGTATATGTGAATTGTGTAATTGAATGGTATACATGTGATTCTATTACTGACATGTATATAAAGCATTCACATATCCGACAATATTTGATAAGTCATAAGTCCCATTTGAATCTGAATGAAAAGCGATCGATACATGATTTCCCATATTGAATGTGGTCCTGCATATGTTGCAGATAGAATATAGCTCGAACGAGCAATCCTATTATAAGCTCTCTTGAGCGTCTTGTTTTATAGTTTCTGCAAGCATCCTGATCAGTAGTGATCCTACGTGTGTTGCGTACTACGCAGCTTTTTGTGAGCGTCCTGTTACACGATTTGATCGATTGTGGTCTAGCATTTATTGCGGACACAAATGCAGCTCTTCGTGAGCATCCTGATATAAGATCTTATGAGCTTCATGACATGGCTCGCTTGAACTCCCTGTTATGCTATCTAGAGCTCCCTATTAATAACTCTTCGGAGTTACCTATTAAGTTCAATGAGCTTCCTGTTTTAAACTCCTATGAGTTTCCTATTATATAGCCCGGATAAGCTTCCTGATAGGCTCTTTGTGAGCTTCATGTTATATGCTTGAGAGAGTGCTCCTGATATGTGCTTTAAGCAGCACCCCTGAACATGAATTGATGGATTTTTTATTTGTACACTTCGAGTGTACTACTTGTGTATCTATCGATATTTTAAATGGTTCAACAAGCAAAATCTTGACAAGAAATGAATTATTACAAGCATATACATGAATCATATGAGCATGACTTGTACATGATATTTGAACACATGATGAGGAAAGTATACGAATATGGAAATTTGATTAATGTTGAACTCATACATGTTTCCTATTATTCATGAAAAGTATATGATTAACCTGAATTCAAAACAAACTATTATTGGTACAAGCCTGAAGTATATGGAAATGATATCACATGATATATTAAAACATGATGTATTTGATACATAAATGTGGAATACGCTTGATGATTTTGTTCATTCATGCTATATTAAAAAATGTGATGAAAGAAATATGTGTATGAATCTTGTTTGATGACTACAAACATTCGTGAATTTAAGCTATTATACGAATTACAATGACTAACATGGTTGATGAAGATATGTGTTTAGGCATTTGGCCAACACAACTTGGGAATGAAATGTATGTTTACCTTATGTTTATAAAATAATGGTAAGTTAAATTCCCAGTTATACGAACTTACTAAGCTTAAAAGCTTACTCTGTTTTATTTCCTTATTTTAGAGGAATTCGAAAGCTCGTTGGGTTGGAAGCTTGGCAGAGATATTACACACTATCCATTGGCTTAGTCGGTACAAAAGCAAAATTAATTCCGATTATAATGGCATGTATAGGTTTATTAATCAATGTTGGCATGTAAATGCTGGTTTGTGATTAGCCATTGGAATGGCTAATATTTGATGTATTTTGGTATGTATAAACATGGCATTATGTTGGTTGATACGCATTAAGATGGTAAATTGATGGTAAGACTATAGAAATTTAAAGACGATACTTGAAAGCATGTGTAAATGTGTCATGCATAAAACTTAATCATTAGATTGATTTATATGCCTTAAATTGGTTGGTGAATATATTGAAGTGTTGATCTAGGTGTAAGGTAAAAAATGTGAGAAATAAGTCTTGAAAATGGGCCTTATTCTGTCCACACGGGCAGACACATGGGCGTGTGTCTGAACCGTGTGTGACACATAGCCATGTGGATGGGCGTGTGGTTTGGCCGTGTGTCCCCTGCATCTTAAAATGAAAGAAATAGAATGCTCAGAATTGAGCAGATGGGTAGAGACACGGACGTGTGTCTCAGCCGTGTGAGACACACGGTCCAGCACGTAGATGTGTGTCCTAGCCGTGTAACCCTTACACCTAATTTTCAAAAGTTAAATTGTCCATACAGTCTAGCACACAAGCGTGTAGTTGGTCGTGTGACCCAAGTCAGAGAGTTACACGAGTAAGGACACGGGTTGGGACACGGCCGTGTGCCTCACATCAAAAGCCCACACGACCTAGGACACGGGCTTGTCATTTGACCGTGTGGCTCATAAGGCCTGGCCACATGGGCATGTGTACCCTGCACCTAGAGAAAAATTTTGAAATTTCGAAAAAGAATTTTTTAGTTCCCAATTTTGTCTCAACTTGATTCTAGTGTTTATTTTGGGCCTCGATGGCTTTATAAGGGACTATATGATTGATTTATGATATGGATGAGATAATATGTGAAATTTCTAATAATTGATTTATATATTCCAATAATACTCTGTAACCCTGTTCCGGCGATGGATTCGAGTTAGGGGTGTTACATTTATTGGTATCAGAGCTATGTTTAGCCGATTCTCAGACTAACATAGCAAGTACAAGTCTAGCTATACATGCCATTATTTAACCTATGATAGTGTGATATCTCCTGACCATTTTAAAACATGTTTTTCATAACATAATGTTATCCAATCGAGCTGATTCTGAAAAAGTTGAAAGTAATGCTCAAGCCTCAGTGCAAAAGTAGCCTTGAGTAGTAGAAAGCTCGTATCTGAGGCCTGAGGAGGAGAGGTTAAATTAGTCTCCTTCCAATTGATGAATAAGTAGTTTACTGAAATTGTAAGAATGAATCCAGTTGTACAACAACCTCCACCCCCTCTTATTCCTCAAATTGGTTCTCAAAGTGCTTCAAAGTACAAAACTTGTCTGAATGGAAAATACTAATAGAGTTCTTGATGAATTGTCCTGTACACAAATTGAATGTTTAAAGTCTGTGATGCCTCTATTAAAAGATTTAGTTTATCAGTGGTGGAATGTATTGATTTTCTTATGCCAAAAGAGAGGGTTACATGACTGTATCCGAGTATGAAAGAGAATTTTTCAGACTAAATAAATATGCTAGAGAATGTATTCTGATTGAAACTGCAATATGTAAATAATTGAAGGTGGTTTAAATGAGGACAAAAATTTTTAGTCAAAATTCCTGAATAGAAAGAATTTGTTGTACTAGTTGATCGGGCATAAAAAGCTGATGAAGCTTAGCAAAGAGAAAAAATAGACTAAGATGAAAACCATTACTTCAAGTAGAAGATTGACAGAAAATTTATATCATTCAACCACAGAAAAATCAAAGAAATATTATGATCTTTCTACTGTCTCTGTGGGATACTCTAGTAAAGACAGAGGTACCTGATACTCAACTCCAAGATCATAGGTTACATCTATAGTAAGTGTGGGAAATGTTAGAAACATTAACCCCAAGTTCAAGTACTGTAATAAACTACATTTTGGAGAATGTAGAATAAAAAGTGAAGCATGCTCCAGTGGTGGATTTGGGAAATGTTAAAAAGGGAATATATGATTGATTTATGATGTGAATGAGATAAGATGTGAAATTTCTAATAATTGATTTATATATTCTAATAATACTCCGTAATCCTGTTTTGGCGATGGATTTGGGTTAGAGGTCTTACAAGAACTCATTCATTATTGCACAAAAAAACTCATGAGCTAGCCATTGTTACTATATAATGCTGAGATTTCCTATAAGGAGACATAAGGAAGGTGGGAGAAGGAGAAATAAGGCGGTGAGCGAGAAAGGTAACTAAGGGGGAGAATAGGGAACAATATAATGTGCCAAACTATTTTTGTGCTTGAAACTATTTGATGCTTACTATTCTTGAATTCCATACCTATCCTAAGCCTCAGAATGTTAAAAGCCAAAAAGCCCTATGTGATCTAGATAGACTCGTTCACAATTTGAAATCATACTAAATGATTGCGTTTATGACTGTTTGTATTCTGAATTAAATTACTTGTATAATTTATTGATGGATTCCTACATTTGAGACCCTTAATGTTTGTATGCTTTGTAATATACTAAACTTAGGTGTTTGATATCAAAAGTGGCAAGTAAGCTATATATCATGCCAAGATTATGTGTGAATATGAAATGCTTATTCAAGTGCTCCAAATCTAACATTTGTACCATACTTGTTCAAGAGTCATCTTTTCATTTACAGTTTTTGTCACACTTTTCAATTAATTGTACAAGAGTGATATTTTCATCTCCTATGTTTTAAATTAATTATGCAATAATAAAAACAAGGAAGTGTTGTGGTTTAGTGGTCAGAAGCTCTTTAACTGTCTTAGAGGTCCCAAGTTTGAACTCTCTTGCTCCCTTGTTTTATTTCTCTATTTTTGGTACAATTCTCATTGTACAATAGAGGCCAACTGTCCACCCCTTCTTGCCTTATGTGCAGGATTCCTTTCCTCCTTTATCAAGTCAAGCTTGCCATAAGTTGTGAGACACATCCCCTTTTTTTGCTCATTTGTTCCCTCTCTTTCCTTACACTATTTTTTTGCTAAAAAAAGGTGTTAACCACCCCAAAAGCCTCCCAAACTGTCCACCACCCTCATTTACTCCCATTTTCTCTTTTCTTATCTTTACCTCCACCATTTTCTCTCTTTTTGGCAACCACTACCATTTCTATTCATCTTTGCTTCTATACCTCCACCGTGAGCCTTAGTTGTACCACCACTTCACCACTAACCACACCCCTCTTCTCTCCTCGTTCTCTTATGATTACCTCCCTTCATCGCCATCTTTATCGTCGTGAACTATCGCTAAACTACTACCATTGTCGCCGTTACAGATGCCAATTATCATCGTAATTTGGATTTTTCTCCTTCTTTCCTCTCTTTTCTGATTTCTTTCACCTTTTTATTTCAATTGACTCATTCTTTAATTTTTTTCACTCCACTTTTGTACAAATCTCATCGATCACATGATCCCTTGTAGATCATTAAACTTTTAAACTTTTCTCTAGGATTTATCTCTGACTTCTTTGTGTTGTTTAGTAATGTAAGTTATGCAAAGTGATGGAATCATCATCTTTTCTTTTTTTCCCTTCCTCCTCAAATAATTACTCAATTATAATTGCTTTCTTGATATTAACTTTCAATCTCCAAGTGTTATGAAGGACCGAACAACAACCCCTTGGGAAACTATTAGTGTGGCATTGTGAGAGTAACGGATCTAAGCATTCAAATTAAGGGAAAGTATTGGTGAGAAATTTTTATTGTTAGATCATGACTACAAAGAGATATTCGTGTGATTAGATTTGTGGTTGGGACTAGATCCAAACGAGACATCGACAAAGGGTGCGTACCATTTAGATTTACAATAAGGTGTGGGATCTTTAACTTATGTCACGTGATGAGTGTTTATTTTTATTATATTAGTATGTAAATAACTTTTTATGCGCAGGTACAATAAGTACTCATAGAAAAGGTTGAAAACTCCATCAATGAAAAACCCAAGTAAGTGACTTTATCCGTTGTTCTTGAAAAGTATATTGTCTGATGTGATGATATTATGTGATTGTGATTTTTTTGAAAATTGCATCTATGTCATATGGATATATGTGTAGATCTCATTCTCATGACATATGATGTATGGCTTATGTGTTATCATTATGATTCCATTATGCGAATGTGAAAATATGAACATGACCATGTGATATGTGATCTTATGTGTAAAGCATGTTTACAACATGTTAATGTGAATTGATTAAAATGAAAAAAAATGGCCATATCATATGCATAGGTTGGGTTTTGTGAAAGGAGGAAGATATGTGGCTATTTATCTTTAATTATGTGGCCATTTTTTGGCAATTATATAGTGGCTTGTCCACAATGTGCTATGTGGTCATTTTCGGCATTTATGTGGTGGCTTGTCCACAAATGGTGTGTTATTGGATGGACGAGTTTTGGGGAACTTGATATTGGTGTGTAGCAGAGATGGGTAGGAAATTCTCCAAAATGTGCATTGTTAGTAAAGCATGTCTCGATATGTTCTTTTATATGTAATATTGATTTCTATGAAAATTATATATATTTTGGATGTATTACTCGATGTGTTGAAATGTATGTCATATTGTATGTGTATATATTTTGTATTAATCTCACACAGAGCCTTTTAAAGCTCACCCGTGTTAATCGTGTGTATCAGGTGATCCTCGTAATTAGGACCAAATTCAGTCATCAGAGGAGCTCTTGGAATAATGATTTCTTGATTATGCATTTTTAAAATAATTTGGGACTTTTACAAACTATATGAGTTTATTTTGGATTTTATTATGGACTTAATTTGGGTTTGTCTTATTTACTTTCTAGGACTTCATTTTAAATTAAGGATTGTAGCATGGGAATTTCTATTTTGATATTTTTGGGAAATATTTCATGGATTTTTTTATAGGATTTTTAAATGATCGTTAAATGTACTTAAAAATTTCTTTTGAAAAGAACCAAAATAACATGTTTTGAGGACAAATGAATTTTTCTTATGAAACGGTTTTGGCCATCTTCATGGCCCATGTAATTACTCAGATTGGGCCATAACATCTAGGCCTAATTTAAGGGGTTACAGCTTGAGGACAAGCAAAGACTTAAATGTAGGGGAGTTTGATCTATCAAAAATCGGTGTAGCAGATTAAACTAGTTTTCGCACTTTAAGAGCTTGAATACAAGCATTTTGGTGAACTTCTAATTACGTTTTCGCAATTTCAGTTAAATTCAATAACTGTGTAATTTGAGTATTTTATTAACTTTAAGGAATAAATGAGGCCTATAGGTGAGATAATATACTTTGTGAGCATGTAGGAGACCAATAAAAGGCATGCTAACTCAATACTGGTCACTGTGTTGCAACACGAAGCATTGGTTGTCGCAACATAGGGAGCAAAATAGAAGAATTCCAAGACTGCCTTCGGTGTCGGGACCTAATCGAGGATGTTGTGATACACCCCTGAAGATACCCTGAAGATGAGCATACTAACCTCAATGTCCCGACACAAAACCAGGTGTGTCGCGACATCACCTCTATTCGGGAAATAATTACGAGCCATGGACGTTTTGGTCCATACAATCAAATGTTAAACACGAGGACATCAACTGACCTAAGGTTAAGGATGACAACCATTCTAAAGTCTATAAATAGGCTCATTTAACACATGGTATGGAAAGCTCTCATATTGTATAATTTTCTTTTTAGATTTAGTTTTTAGTTTTTTTCTCTTTCCTTAGGCTTTAGGTTTATTTCAGCTTTTGTTATTTTCTTTTGTGGAAGAAATCAAATTTGTGAACCACAATCAAAATCTATGAGGATTATGCATTCAATTCTAATACAAATCAGCCTTCTTCTAAACTTTACACTCTTGAATCATTCGTCATGTTTACTCTTTCTATCAAGCTTATATTGTTTATGAAATCCATGAGGAACTAATCCTCCTATAGGGGATTAACGAGTAGAGATATGATTAATTAACTATTTGTAGGGTTCTCTTAGTGGATCAGCTATTCAGGATTGGAAAAACTTAAACCCTAGGTCTAACAACCCTAAGAAATTGTTAAGGTGGTAATTAATCCAAATTTAGTATGACCTATCTATGAACATGTAACGGCCCATTTTTCAGTGGTGCCAAAAATAATAGTTTCGGGGCCACCAAATCTAATGAGTAAGTTCGTAAATATTATTATTTAATATTTACGAGTCAAATATGATTTTTAAAAAGATTTTTGATTTGATAAATTATTTTATGTAAGCAATTTATTAAGTTCAAGTGGTATGACCCTAAGGATAAGTGGTTTTAGAAAATGAGGTATCGAGACCTCGTTTCTATAAACCGAATAGTAACTATTTTTAAAAATATTTATGGAGTGTCATTATCGTTGAAAAATTTTAACCTTTCAATAGTTAATTAATTAAAAAGGACTACATCGTAAAAGATGTAAATTTGATCACTATTTGATTTGAGTGATTAAATGGTTAATTGAATAATGGAAAAGGGACTTAAATGGTTATTAGACCATTCATGAGGTTAGTGGACAAATATGGACATGACTTTGGTGTTTTATTTATTTATTAACCAAGGTTAAAATGGTAATTTGATTATTAATTAAATTAAATAAAACATAAGTAAAAAAATATGGTTGTCATCTTCCTTTTTCTTTTGTTTTTCAACTGAAAGCCATGGCTATGGAAGCTAGGTTAAGCCAACCATGTTTCCTTGCATGTAAGTCCCTAAGCGATCTATTTCTAATAATTTTTTTTTATGTTTTTGAGATCGTTGCAATTAGGTCTAGCTAGCCCGTACCTTCTATTTGGAAACTGTTAAAGATTTTAAATGTTACCTTTGAAATTGTAATGTTGATTTATAATTAAAAATATTTTGTTAAGTGATTTTGATGAATTTATCGATTAGGGACTAAATTTTTAAAATAGTAAAAGTATAAGGATTTGATGTGAAATTGTTGCAATAATGGGCCGTATTGGAGGCCATAACTATTCGTCTAGGTCAATATTGGGTAAAAATGGTTAATTTGCATGTTTTAGGTTCAGGGACTAAATAGAATAAAAGTAAAACTTTAGGTGCTATTTTGTAAAAAATTCAAAATGACTAAATTGCATAAAATATATTGTTTTAATATTTAAATTAATAGACTGAATTAAATTATTAATTTAGATCAAGATCGGGTGGAAAATCGAGGAGAATGGAAAATTACCAAAATGCCCCTATACTTGGACATTTCTGCAATTTAGCCAGGTAAGCTAGTAGGTATAAAATTGTACATACCTATAATTATAAATAATGTTAATACTAATTCATTAATGTATATACTTATATATGATGTTTAAAATGTGAGCTGAAACTCGAAATATTATAACTAAATATAAGGTGAGAAAGGATTTAGTAAAAAACTATTGAATATTTACAGATATGATATATATATGCGATTTCAACATGATTATGAATTTTTACAGTATGTGTATCGAGAAATATGAAAGTGATTAATAGATGATGTTAATTTTTGTGATGGCACATTGACAGTATGGATATATGTATTGATATTATATCATGTGTACGGAAATGATGAAGTACCCTTAAATGATAAATATGTTTAAAGGAATTGGAGTACATGAATTGCCCGGTTGAACGTGGTTAGCACTGGGATACGATTGGCATGCCAATAGGGTTAGAATGCGCGCTTGTACAGGATTTGCACTTCGGTGCCCCTGTATACACTTCGGTGTCTCTATTCACACTACGGTACCCTTGTTTGTACATTTGTGCCTCTGTCTGCACTTCGGTGCCCCTGTTATACATCTATGATGCCTTTGGTGTGGTGTAGTTACTTGGGTTTCCTAGTCAAGTTACTAGTTTTTTGGGCTAACTGTGAATGGAATTTATAAAATTATTTTAATGTTAAAGGCTAATGTATAGTCAAGATATTAGTAAATGTTAAATGTTAAATGTTCAATGAATTATTTGATCATATGCGAGTATCGTTATATTGATGATTATTCTATTAAAGATATATGTTTATATACATATATAAATGACTTTGGGTTGAATTATTATAGTACATGAAGCATACGATGAATCATTTTCAATACTAAGCCTATAAGTGTTTTGTAAATGTAGAATAGGTATGATTAATTTATTCATTTAGCTTTAATCTTGTTTATTGAAGGAAACTGATTCCAGAATGACATGTTTATAGGAAAGTTTGAGACGAATGATGTGACAACCCGAACTAGGGCCTAATTGGAATAGTGGTTTCGTGACCACAAACCCGAGATAGAAATAATTGTTTTATAATTATTTTGGGGTTTATGATATGATTTCATGATTTCGTGAAAATTTCGTGATGAAATTCTATGCATTGAGCGCTTAAGTTGAGATTAGGGACTAAACCGAATAAATTGTAAACCACGTGTTTTAGAAGTTTTTAGTATGAAATTGTTTTGGGATATTAACTAGGAGGTCTTAAATAGCAATTTGACCCATTCCTAAGTTATGGACAAAAGTTGGACATGGAGGGAATTTTTGGAAAGTTTAGTAGTAAGGGCATTTTGGTCATTTGTATATTAAATGAAATAAAATGGGAAAAATAACACAAAATTGGTCATCATCTTCACTAGTTGCTGCCGTAATTTGCTCTCCTCCATAGCTAGGGTTTCTTCAATTTTCAAGCTTCATAGTAAGTGATTTCAAGCCCCGTTTTTAATGTTCTTCACATTTTTGAAATCCTCGTAGCTCGGTTTACTTTTTTCTACCATTATTTCGAGTTAGGGTGTATGTTTAAAAATTTACCCATGAATGATAGGCATGTATTGTGTTGTTTGATGGTAGAATATGAATGTTTGAAGTTAGGAGAACGATCTTTTCTAAGCGATTTTTAACGAAAACGAGCAAAACGACATAATCGATAAAAATACCTATTGTTCATAACTATGTGTTAGAGTGAGAATTTGATGTTTCCATAGAAGAGAAAAATGATCAGTAGGTCATTAAACATAAGAATAAGGGCTGAAATTAAATTTCCGAGCCTTGGGGCAAAATTGTAATTTTGTAAAAGTTAGGGGGCAAAAATGTTTTTTTGTATAATGTGATTTTTGGATTAAAATAAATAGTTCGAGTGTTAAGTGAACTAAATATGTTGTTATAGATCAAGAAAAGCGTGGAATTGACCTCGAACGGGGGAAGGAGAAAGTTTTGGACTAAATTGTAAAATTCTCATATTTTGCACCGAGGTAAGTTTGTACGTAAATAATACATTAATTTCATTTACATTCTTATATTTCAGCCTATTATATATATTAGATGATGTTGAAGTATAAATCGACTATTAGAATAATGGAAATAAGTAATAGAGAGAGAGATCCCGGTTGAACATTCGGAAAGATCGAATAAAATAGAGGGGGTGTAGCTAGGTCACATGTATGGTGCCGAGTGCACATCATGTGTACAAGAAAGCTACGGGATACTATGTAGTAGCTAGGTCACATGTGTGATACGGGATGTATCCCATGTAGACAAGAGAGCTACATGAGAGATAAATGTAGCTAGGTCGCATGCGTGATTCCAAGTGAAGGGCACCATGTAGACAAGAGAGCTACGAGACAAATCGGCTAGGTCGCATGAGTGGTACTAAGTGTTCACCATGTGTACAAGAGAGCCGAATTAAATGAAATATGATGGTGGGGCTGTGTGCTGAAACCATCAAGTATCGATGATTAATCCGAATTGTTCAACGGGATGGCTTTGTGGTGACATTGTAGTCATGGGCCTATACTTGTGATGTATGAAATGTATTGAAAATGATTGTGATATATATATATAAGTTAAAATGAGGTTAGTACAAAGAATGTGTGAAAGAGTGAAATTAGCATTAAAACTGTTTTGGACAGTATCAGTGACGTGATTTTTAAAAATCACAAAAAATAGAAGGAATTTAATTAGAGGTTGAATGAGATGTGAAATTAAATATTAATGAGTCTATTTTCATATAAAAGAAACAGAGAAAGCAAAGGAATTCTATATTTTGAGATATTTACAATTGTGTGTGACTTGCTCAGAATGACTATGTGATCCCCTGTTCCAACTTTGAAAAATCATTAAAACTTGTACAAAACAAATTAAGAAATATAATTTATATGCCTAAATTCCTTATTGAGTCTAGTTTTAAAAGTAACAGGTTTCATGGTTATTTGAATTGTTTACTGAGAGAAATTCAATTCGTAGTGAACAGAGGTCAGATCAGTTGAGCTGTGTAACAGGGGAAACTTTAACTAATAAACTGTACTAATTGGCTGAACCAAAAATTCTAGAAAAAAATTAGTAAGAATTTTTGTGAGTCTAGATTCAGGTAAATTTTACGGATTTGAATTTCAAGTTTTGTAACTCGAGTTATGATTTATTTAGTGATCATGACGCAGGAGGGACAGTTTGATCAAACCGGAGTAAATAGTAAAAAAAATTAAAAATATGATATAATTGAGTTATGTTGTAAACATATTAGATTCCTTATCTGTTATTTATATACTTACTTACTAAGCTATAAGCTTACTTTCTTTTCTCTCCTTTGTCTTATAGTGTCATCCAGCTAACACAGGAGTTAGAGATCGTTGAAGATCCGCCCGCACTATCAATACTCTTGGTATCTGAACTCAACATTTTGAAATATGGCATGTATAGCAGACTTAGTTATTTTGTTACGTGTCATAATTGTCTAGGTTTAAAATACTACTTATAGTATCAAACTAATCATTTTGTACGAAGCCTTTGAAATTGGTTTGTATTGTTAATGGCATATGTTATAATGATTTATGGTCAAATTGCACGCCATATTTTTGTTGGATTTTATTTAATAGTATATACTATAATTTGTTAATACCTCGTACCCTGTTCCGACGACGGATACGGGTAAGGGGTGTTACAAATGATGAATTACAGAATGATTATTAATTAAATGTGAAAGAGTTGTGTTTAAATGCACTAGCTTGTGGCTATGGTTGATGTCTATGCTTATGCCTTGTAAGTTATGCAAATGAAATAGGTGAGGTTAGATATGGAAATGATAAGTTCATAGATCTGATGAAATATGATGAAATAAAAAAGGATTGTTGAGTTAAAGGACCTACTTGTAAGGAAGGATTTTACTTATGGTATATGTGAAATTACTTATGTCATGAATAGATATATTGATTTGTGAATTGATATGTAATTAAGCTTATGCTAAGTAAATGGAATGGTATGGTTCACTATTTTAAGAAAAGGTTGATGATTATGTAATTTAGCTTATAAGACTTTATTATGGTATAAATGGAAATTATTCGGGATGTTAATGAACCTATTCATTTGTAAGTTGATAATTATATAGCTTGATAAATCTTGAAGCATTGATATAGGTTTATTTATGACTTATAAAGTTCATATTTTTAAAAATGGAATGTTATGTTTAAAATTTATATGAGCTTGTTAAGCATTCATTGCTTATGTTGTTGTCTTTCTCTTACTTTACAGATTATCAGTAGTTCGATTGGTTTGGAAGCTAGTCGGAGATCTATCACACTATCCAACAATTATAATGGTAGATTTCGATGTCTTGATCAAGGTTATAATGACATGTATGGGTGGACTTATGTTTTATGATAGTTGATGAGTTTGGCATGTATATTTCATTTTGGTTGATGTAACTTAGGTACCTTTGATGCTTATTTGGTGTGTGTTATTTTGACAAGGAGTTAATGCATGTTTGAATGACCAATTTGGTATGTTTGAATGTGACTTTTGCATGTGGTCATTGTGGTAAGGTTGGTATGGAATTAGGTTAGAAATGTATGGTTGATGAATGGCTAATTTATACATATGTTTAAGTATATTTGATTATTGTGATTGAGGTGTCTTTTGGCATATTGGTTGCATGGATAGATGTTATTTTGATTTAACTACTTTATGCATGTTTTAGGTACATTTTTTAATGTTTAAAATAGGTACAGATGGCTTGTATGTATGATAATATTTTGGGTGAACAAAATGGATTGAAAATGGCATATTTCTTGTCCACACGGCCTAAGACACGGCTATGTGAGACGACTGTGTGTCCCCTATAGGTTTTTAAAGGTTGCGTTTCGAGAATTACATGGCTTGGCACAGGGGCATGTGGCATGGCCATGTGAACCAAGTTAGAGAGTTTCACGGGCTAGGACACGACCGTGTGACCCCTGCAAGTTGAAAAGTTTCATCTTTTTCATAAAAATTTCATATGTTTCTGATTAGTCTCAATTTGTTTCTAATGTGTTTTTAGGGCCTCGAGGGCTCATATAAGGGACAATATGTATGTTATTAATTGATTTTGCTATGATTGATGTCGTGAATTATATGTGTTAAATTTTTTATGGTGTTGAAATGTAAACTTCTATAATGCTCCGTAACTCTATTTCGGCGATGGATACGGGTTAAAGGTATTACAAAACACCTTAACCCTGAAGCGGACTAGATTGTGAGGTCGAGAGATAAGTAGTTCTTACTGACTCATTATTTTAGTGGAAGATCGAAAGGTCCTACTAAGATATCTACTACTTGATTTAATAAGAAAACCTATAGCAACTGTTAGTTATGATTACTGAAGCGAGCTAATCACCCATGCCCAGATTTGATAAATTCTATTATTTGATTTCTTAAGCTTTATTTATTTCTTTTCTTTTTTTATTATTAGTAGAGATCACTAAAGCCTTTCTTTTCATTTCATCTTAATAAAATCCATTTAAAGTACTAATTAGATATATTTCTCCTTAGGTTAGAATTAATTTAGTGCTCACCTCCCTTGGATTCGATCCTCGAAGTACTCATCTACTACGTTGTAACTGTATTACAGCCTGACCATATACTTATGAATACCACCTCTTCATATATTTTATGCAAGATTTATACTCTGGACATGGGTACGTTCGGAGGCGGACAGCGGGAGACCATTAGAGGGCTTACAAACTCAATACTGGTTATTGTGTTGCAACACAGTGAGTTTGATGTCACAACATAGGGAGCAAAGAGCAAGAATTCAAAGACTGCCTTCAGTGTCGATACATTGCCAAGGGATGCCATGACCTTAAACATAAATAGGTCAAGATTGTAAGGTCAATAGATAAGTAGTTCTTGCCAACTCATTATTCTTGTGGAAGATCGAGAGGTACTGCTTGGGTAATGACTAGTTGATTAAATAGGCAACCCGAAGCATCAGTTAGTTATGATTACTGAAACAAGCTAATCACCCATGCTCAAATCTAATTCAGTCTCTATATTTGACCACATATACGTGTTAGTATTGATCTAATGAATACATAATATGACCCTTAATAAGAAAACAGTGGCGATTTGTTGATACTTACACAAAAGTGTGATCAAATCACACACTGTCATGAATAGGTGGTGATTCCTGGATTTTTTATTAACTCTTCAATAAGGCACAAAAAAAAACTGATTAGTATTATTCTAAACTAGAAATAATATTACAAAAACATGGCGTGAGGGCCACATACTCAGCCACAAACTTATCCCTCTGTTTGAGCTTAATAAACTCCAATTGATAGGCCTCAACATAATGCTTCCCCACATACTTGCTCTGGAAAGCCTCAAGAAAATATTCCCAAGTCAATCTATCAAGAAAACATTCCCAACAATGGTAAGCCTCATCCCTCAGTAGGGAGACTGTTCCCCTCAATTTCTACTTAGGGTACACTCCATGTCGTCTAGAATTCTCTCCATAGCCTCAAGCCAGTATTCAACCACGGTGGGGGTCATCCTAGCAACGCCCCTAAATAACTCAGCTCAGTTAGTAATACTGGCTTGAGGCTATGGAGAGAATTCTAGACGATATGGAGTGTACCCTAAGTAGAAATTGAGGGGAACAGTCTCCCTACTAAGGGATGAGGCTTACCGTTGTTGGGAATGTTTTCTTGATAGACTGACTTGGGAATATTTTCTTAAGGCTTTCTATAGCAAGTATGTGGGGAAGCATTATGTTGAGGCCTATCAATTGGAGTTCATTAAGCTCAAACAGAGGGATAAATTTGTGGCTGAGTATGTGGCCCAATTTTTACGGAAGTCTCTACACTTAAGGCATGGTCGCGATTGAGCAAGACAAGTGTGTCAGATTTGAGAATGGGCTGAGGTACGAGTTGGTGATGCAAGTGGCCCCTTTGCAAGAAAGGGTTTTTGAAGTGTTAGTGGAGAAAACCAAGATTGTGGAGGAAGTAAAGTGTTTGGAACACAAATCGAGGGATAGAGCTAGTATCCCTGCAGAGAGAGATTTTGGTCCCACTGTTCAGGCTTCGCTGCCTAATAAGCGAGCTTGATATGATCAACCTAGGCAAAATGTTGCTACTAAAGTCGATGGTGGGAGAGCCCTATATTGTGCCACTTGTGGTAAGAGGAATTTGAGTGAATGTTGGAGGATTTTGGGCATATACCTAAGATGTGGATCTTTGGAGTAGAAGATCAAGGATTGTTCTCTTCGTAGCAAGTAGATGCCAGCACTGGATCAAAATCGTGGTTAGAACTCGAGAGTTGGACAGTAGCCTCCAAGAGGCCAAGGCTCAAATAGGGGCGGTAATGGTGGGTAGAGATAGAGAGTCCAAGGTCAAGGTGGTAGCTGATGCTAGACATCCAGCACAGGCGTATGCAGCTAGGTGTAGAGAGGATCGCGACGCTGTTGACGTCATAACAAGTATCTTTACTATTAACACCATACCATATTTTGCTCTAACTGATATTGGGTCAACTCATTCATATGTATCGTGTGAAATGGCTAATAAATTGGGTATTAAGGTAAAGGATACTATTAATAATGTGACTGTCCTTAGCCCTTTAGGACAATCTGTTTTTGTTAACAAAGTGTATAAGCAGTGTTTATTAGGGATCCAAGGAGAAGTATTTTCGGCTTATTTGATGGAATTACCTTTTGGCAAATTAGATCTCATTTTGGGGATTAACTGATTGGTAGAACATTAAGTCATATTGGATTGCACTACTAAAAGGGTCATTTGAAGACTTTAGGTGGTAAGGAGATAGTGATGGTTGGAGAGCGTAAAGATTACTTATCCAACGTGATCTCTGCTCTAGTGGTTGAAAATTTGGTATGTAAGGGATGTAAAGCATACTTCGCATATATTTTGGATACAACTGTTAGTGGGTCATCTATTTAGAGCATCCATACTATGAGGGACTATCCCGATGTTTTTCCAGAGGAGTTACTAGGATTACCTCTAGAGAGCGAGGTAGACTTTGGCATCGACTTATTGCCAGAAACAACTTCGTTGTCCATCGCCCCTTTTTGAATGACACCCAAGGACTTAGTGGAGCTTAAGACGTAGTTGCAAGAACTTTTAGATACAGGGTTTATTAGACCAAGTGTGTCACCATGGGGAGCTCCAGTTTTGTTCATCAAGAAGAAAGATGGGTCCATTAGGTATGCATCGGTTATCGACAACTAAACAAGTTGACCGTAAATAACTAATACTATTTATCAAGGATTGATTACCTATTCGATTAGTTTAGGGGTGAGAAAGTGTTCTTTAAGATTAACTTGAGGTCCAATTATTATTAGTTTATGGTGAAAGAGATAGACATTCCTTAGACCGCTTTTAGGACTCGGTATGGTCACTACAAGTTCTTTGTGATGCCCTTTGGTCTCACGAACGCTCTAGTCGCTTTTATGGACCTTATGAATCAAGTTTTTCAGCCTTATCTCGATCATTTTTTATGGTTTTTATCGAAGAAATATTGATATATTCCAAGTTTGAGGAGGAGCATGATGAACACTTGAAAGTGCTTCTGCAGATTCTTCAAGAGAAGCAAATGCACACTAAGCTAAGTGAGTGTAAATTTTGGCTCCATGAAGTGATATTTTTGGGACATGTGGTTTTAAAGGCAATCCTAGACTAGAAACAACCTAATAATGTCAGTGAGATTCGAAATTTCTTAGGTTTGGCCAGTTATTGTAGAAGGTTTGTGGAAGGGGTTTCTCAAATTACAGCTCCATTGACCAAGTTGTTGAGAAAAGGTTCCTATTTTAAATGGACTGAATAACATCAAGAGTTTTGAAAAACTTAAATTTGCATTGAACCAAGCGCCTATTCTGATTCAATCAAAGTTTAGGAAGGATTATGTAGTGTACAATGATCCATTGGTGCAAGACGATAAGGTTGTGGCCTATGCCTCTAGACAACTTAAGCCCCACGAACGAAATTATCCAACCCATGACCTTGAACTTGCTGTCGTGGTTTTTTCCCTCAAGATTTGGAGGTGTTACCTTTATGGTGAGAAGTGTATTATCTACACTGATCACAAGAGTCTAAAGTATCTCCTCACCCAAAAAGAATTGAACTTAAGACAAAGGAGGTGGATTGAGCTGCTGAAAGACTACGATTGCACCATTGAGTACCATCTAAGTAAGGCGAATGTGGTGGCCGATGCACTGAGTAGGAAGTCAATGACCAATTTGAGGGTGATGCTCTCAAAGCTGAGTTTGACTAATGATGAAGGTTTAATTGCAGAATTGCAAGTAAGGCCTACCCTAGTGGATGAGATTCGATCGAAGCAATCTGCTGAAGAGTCTCTCCCAACTCATCTCAAATAGGCTACGGAAGGTAAGACTACAAAATTTAGCCTTAATTTTGTAGGAGTTCTATGTTTTCATGAGAGGTATTATATGCCCGATGATCAAAATTTAAAGTAGTCTATACTTTAAGAAGCGCATAGTATCCTTTACACTATACATCTTGGAGGGAATAAGATATACCAAGACTTGAGAGAGTTGTATTGGTGGCTAGGGCTTAAGCAGGATGTGACTGAATTTGTAAGTAAATGTTTGACGTGCCACCAGGTTAAGGTTGAATACCAATTTCCTTCAGGTTTGTTATAGCCTATACAGATCCCCCAATAGAAATGAGAGCGCGTGACCATGGACTTTGTTAGTGGGTTGCGTTTGACTCCTACTAAGAAAGATGCAGTTTGGGTTAAAATAAATTGTCTAACCAAGTCCACCCATTTTTTGCCTATTCGTATTGACTACTCACTGCATAGATTGGCAAGGTTGTATATCTCGGAGATTGTAAGGCTTCATGGGGTATCACTATCCATTATTTTTTATCGGGACCCTTAATTCACATCTCAATTTTGGAAAAAGTTGCATGAGGCTTTGAAGAGTGATTAAATTTTAGTACGGATTTCCATCCACGGTCTGATGGGCAATCTGAACTGGTTATATAGATTTTAGAGGACATGTTGAGGGGTTGTGTGATAGACTTCAATGGCAGTTGGGAGGAACACTTGCCATTGGTCAAGTTTGCATATAGTAACAATTTTTAGTCAAGCATCCAAATGGCTCTTTATGAAGCATTGTATGGTCACAAATGTCGTAAACCTCTATGTTGGACTGAGTTGGGGGAAAATAAGGTGTTGGGTACATATTTGGTACAAGAATCTGAGAATGAGGTAAAGATGATTCAGGATTGATTAAGAGTTGTATGTGATCGACAGAAGTCTTACGCTGACTTGCGGCGGAAGGATATTGAGTTCAGTTTTGGGGATCAAATCTTCTTAAAGGTTTCACCATGGAAGAAAGTATTAAGATTTGGTAGCAATAGAAAGCTGAGTCTGAGGTTCATTGGGCCATATAGAGTTCTTAAGAGGGTTGGACTAGTGGCTTATCAATTAGAGTTACCTCTGGAATTGGATCGCATACATGATGTATTCCATGTTTCTATATTAAGAAGATACTGTTCTGATCATTCACTTGTGATTCCAATTGATGAGGTAGAGGTGAGACCCAATTTGACTTATGAGTAAGAACCAGTACAGATTTTGGACCGTAAGGTCAAAAAATTGAGGAAGAAGCATATTCCTCTAGTGAAAGTCTTGTAGCGAGTCACGGTGATAACGAAGCCACTTGGGAACCCAATGAGACGATGCATCGCCAATACCCTCACTTATTTGGATCTAGTTAATTTCGAGGATAAAATTTATTTTAAGGGGGTATAGTTGTCATGTCCGATATTTTATTTATTAAATTGCGCATTTTTGTATCACAAGGAGTAAAATGGCCTAGTGGTTTAGTGTGTTAAATTAAATCTTAGAGGTCCCATGTTCGAGCCCTCACACTCTCATTTATTTTATTTTTCTTCCTAGCCACAATTGTTGACCGTTATAGAAGGTCAACCCCTCTTTTTTCGTCCAAACATTGCCATAACAGGGGAGATTCTCCTGCCTTTATGTTTGAGTCAACTTGCCATCAAAAAGCCCATTTTGACTCCCCTTTTTACCCGTGATCCACTTTTTACTCCCCTTTTCCCCAAACTTACCCAAAGTGAGCCTTTGACTACTCATGGCTAGCCTTAGCTCACCCTAAACCCAAATTTTCATTTTAATACTTTCATTTTTCCTCTCCTCCACTCTCTTACCGTCTACCACCTTTTCTTTACCTATTTTCAGCTGATTTCTTCTTTTTTCACCACCTTTGAAGCCAACTCTCCTCAAGTATCTCCCCTCCTCTACCACACACGACAGCCACGTCACCACCACACCTTTACCATTGCCATCGTCGCACCACCACCTCGCCCCTACCGTGTCTTCGCCATTGGCCACTGTCGATTTTTCTTATTTTTCTTCTTTTCTTCTTGTAACAGCCCATTTTTAGTCAAATAAGAACAGTGGTTTTGGGACCACAAATCCGAGGTTAAAATATTTATTTTATTATTATTTTAATTTTTACAACATGATAATGTGATTGCGTGAAAATTTCGTTAAGAAATTTTATCGTTTGATTGGTCAATTTGTTAAAAAGGACTAAATCGCGTAAAGAGTAAAAATGGAGTTCTAATAGTTAAAGGTATCTAATAGCTATAGAACCTTAATGTAAGAGCCGTTAAATGGTAATTAAACCTTTAAAATGGTGAGTGGACAATATTGGACATGTAATATATGATTTTAATGTTTATTAAGTAAGGTTAATTAAATAAAATGTTAATAACATAAGATAAATAAAAACTAAATAATAAAATGGTGCCTATTATCATCTTTGCTAATCAAAATTGAAGAAGGAAAAGAGAAGAAACTAGGGTTCTTTATTTGGCCAAGTAAATCCAAGCAATTAGGTATGTGTTTTGCCCCGTTTTTAATGATATCTATGTTTTTGTAATCGTTGCATCTAGTACTAGCTAGCCCAGGGACTAATTTGCAAATATGTTAACGATTTTGAAAGTTTCCATTGATGAATATGTATGATTTTTGATGTCTAATGATAGATTATGAATATTTGTTATTAGTTTAACAAGTTTTGTTAAGTGATTTTTAGTGAAAATGCAAATTAGGGGCTAATTTGTGAAATATGAAAAATGTGTGGTTAAAATGTGAAATAAATGAAAAATATGGGCTGATAGAGGCATTATGGTAATTCGGCTAGCATGGGTTCATTGTGAATTTTATTAATTTGTGATTTTATGAAGTAAGGACTAAATTGTGAAAAATGTGAAATATGTAGGGCAACATAGTAAATGTGTTTTAAAATGTGTTTTGGACTAAATTGAATGAACAGATGATTAAATAAGTTAATTTTAAATATATTTAGATCAAGAAAGGAGAAATACGGATTTGGATCAGGGAAAAGATAAAGTTATTGACTAACCGACTCGATTCGCTATTTTAACATCCGAGGTATGTTCGTATGTTATAATTTCATTTCAAATGTATTTTATGTGCTTTGATATAGAATGAATTGTGATTATGTGATTACGAAAAAATTAAGAAATGATTTGACGAAGATTCGACAGTTGGAATCCCAGTTGAACCTTATAAATAGTTTAGGATGCTAGTGACATGTCAATAGGTATACCTTGAGTTGGCTTCGGGCCATGATTTTGCACTTTGGGTGTGAGATAAACCAATTTGGCTTCAGGCCATGCATACCGGCTGATTTGGCTTTGGGCCATGATATTAGAATTTTGGATAAGTTACCTTGATTTGGTTTCGCGCCATGGTATAGGTACTTATCATGTAAGACCCTTGAGTATCCGACTTCTATTCTGAATTGTTCAACGGGTAAATGAAAGATATGGTTGAGTATGAGATTGGTACAAGAAGGTACAAGTATGTTAAGTAATGAATTGAGTATTGAAACTATGGAAGTAATAAGTTCTTTAGTAAGTTATGTGAGTAATCATTTGATAGCTTTGAGATTTATTAGAATTGTTGTATAATGTTTTCTACTATTTGAATGATTAATGAATGGTGATAGTTTCTTATTGTTAACATACGATCTTAATAAGCTATTTAGCTTACTTTGTTGTTTTTCCATGTTTTATAGTGATTTTAAAGCTAGCTCGGACTCGGGGATCGTCAAAGACTACATCACATTATCCACTAATACTTTGGTACTTTTGAATCTATGTTTTGGGTCATATGGCATGTATTTGGACTTTGAGTCATGTTAATTATGCTTTGGTAATGATTTTGGCCAATTGAATTGGCTTGTAAAGGTTTATATTTAGGTATGTATATATTTAGCCATGAATGATGGTTTACTTTGGTTTATATAGTATAATTGAACCATATATATATGTATAAATATGTTTTGTGAATTGAGTTGGTTGATGGTTGTGTGATGATAGATAATAATATGTTATTATAAGTGTTAGATTAATGAATTGTGGTTATTGGTATGTTTGTGAAGTTAGGCCAAAAAATGCATTTTTGGTAGTGATCATTTTGATGATTAGAGATTACAAGTATTGATATGAATTTAGATGACATATTATGGTACTTATGTGCCTTGATTTGGTTAGTATTGAAATGGTAATATTTAGGCTTGATTGGTTGTTTCGGATTGCCTATTTTGTTTTGTTTTTGTGCCATAGGTGTAGGTGAAGGTGTGTACCAAATGGGGTGGCAAACTGGTTTGGTGTGGTTTTACAAATCAAGTCAGTATGCTCCATACGGCCTCACACACAGGTGTGTGACATGGCTGTGTGGCATAAGTTAGTATACCCTACAGGTTTGGCATGGCCTAGCACATGGCCAGACACACAGGCGTGTGTGGCCATTTTTAGGGCACACGGATTGGCACACGGTGTGTGTGGCCATTTTTAGGGCACATGGGCTACCCACAAGGACGTGTGTGTTGGTTGTGTGACCCAAGTTAGAGAGTTACTGTAACACCCCTCACCCGTATCTGACGCCGGGATAGGGCTCGAGGCGTTACCGGGATTTCACGTTCATTAACATATTAAATCAAGTCGCTAAGTTGCGCTCTAATTTAAAACTTTTCAAACGTGTATATCCTGTCCCTTAAATAGGCTTTCGATACCTAAAACATGTCTAGAGGGGGCGCGACACAAAACCGAGAACGTGTGATAAACTTTGGCCACCTTGGAAAATTTTCCTTATCTTAAAGTGTTACACGCCCGTGTGGACTCACACGTTCGTGTGACTTAGGACATGTTCATGCCCTTTAGCCATGTGCAACACTGAATTATCAACACGGTCGTGGCACACGCCCATGTTGCCTGCCCATTGGCAACACTGTCTTTTAGACACGACAAGGACACACGGCCGTGTGGCCTACTCGTGTGCATTTTTTATTTAAAATTTTAAGTGCAGGGGACATACGACCATAGCCCACACCCATGGGATGGAACCGTGTGTTACACACGGCCTAGATACATGCCCGTGTGTCCGACCATGTGGACCCTAATAGGCTATTTTCCAAGCCTTAAGTCAGCTCTTTCTACTCCTTATACCTAGTAGTTACCAAGTTCGAAGGAAAACATGATTATACACTTGTAAATAATCTTGATAAAACTAATTGTATGGAAACCTCATATCATTGGTTTCATACATGAAAGGTTATTTCCCATTCAGTGTTTATGGGTTTCCATGTCACTTTAACTCATTCGAAATTGGCTCATTCATGTAACTCATCGCCAATTGGTAACAACCCATCACTTGTAAATAAAACCATACAAAAATTCATAGGTCATAGCCTACTTCAATTGAGCCAAATTTTTATGCCATATAAAAAAAGATAAACATATTTTTACATGCCTTTATTTGGCAAATCAAATGACACATATAACAAAATACTCAAAAATCCTATACATGCCATTGAACAAAATAAAAATGTCTTTATACCAAAGCTTGACTAGTTGATAGTGTGTCGACTCTCCAATCATCTTCCAGTCCTTATGAGTCCTCGAGCTCTGTGAAATAGGGAAAAAGAGAGGGGTAAGCATTTACATGCTTAGTAAGCTCTAATAACCGGAAAGTAAACTTATCGAGTAATTATCATACATCCATATTTAAATCATGAAATCATCAATCATGAAATGATTCCCTATCACATGCACTCAATCAATGAGTTAGTCACATAACAAAGCATCATGTAATTTATGTAGGTGAGCTCATTATTCATCATCTTATTGACATACATCATATTAATCTCGTTGATTTTCTAGGAAATCTCAATGGAATACCCATTATCCTTCAATTCTTACGAATGATCATTTCATATATATGCACTCGCGCGAATCTCACATTCTATGGCGGGATTACTAGTCCAGGCTAAATCCCCCATATCATGAACTCATAAGGTGATGTCGGGATTACCAGTCCAGGCTAAATCCCTTGTAACGACAAACACCCTTAATGAGCTTGGATCTGAATTACTAGTCCAGGCTAAATTCAGACCCCATATCGGATTACCCATCCGGGCTAAATCTGTAGTGCAAACATATTCTTCGGGAGGCTCGATCATTCAAGGAACAACCGTCTGGGCTAGATCCTTTTCATACTTGAGATCACGGATTACCCGTCTGGGCTAAATCCTTACTGCAACACATACAGGATCTCAAATCACATGTAATTACGGGTTACCATCGAATCCCCTTTGTCAACCTCAACCGAGACATTTTTCACATGTTACCATCAAATATGAATTTCTATGATATTTCATGCTAATAATAAATGCAATCATTATGCATTCATAAATCAAACAATTATGCATATTAGGGGTTTACTTTAAGTTATCCAAACTTACTTGGTAATTGTTTCGGAGTTGTGTTTCAGTTATTCCAAAACCTTGCGTTTACCTCGATCGACCTCCGGAATTTGTTCCTCGAGGTCTATAACAACAAATTATATCATTAATACCCCACATTATGCATCACAATTCTAATTCTCACCCCCAGTCCAAATGACCGTTTTGCCACTAACATTTGATATTTTTACGATTTGGTCACTAGGCTCGTATAATGAAACACATGCAATTTCTACCTTACTCAAGCCTAGCTGAACACTTTTCCCTCTTATGGTAGCCCACATTTTCCATTATTTTCACATTTCTACCACACATTTTACAACTTTTGCAAAAAGGGCGCTTTAGGGGTTTTCATGAAAATCACCTAGGAAAAGTTGTTTAACACTCTTCAAAATTTCATATTCCTCCATAAAACATAAAAATACAAGTAACTCATGCATGGGTAAATTTTTAAACATGAACCCTAGCATGAAATATGGGTAGAAATGGAGAGAGTAAGCTACTGAGACTTCAAAATTACGAAGAACATTAAAAACGGGGCTTGAGAGCAGTTACTAATGAGCTTGGAAAGCTTGAAAACCCTAGCTATGGAAACCCTAGAAATTTCGGTAGCATGGAGAAGAAGAATGGCTGATTTTTGGTCCATTTTTCCCATTTTATTTCACTTAAATGCCAAATGACCAAAATGCCCTTAGGCCCTTTCTTTGAAATTTCATCCATGCAAGCCCATTTTTGTCCAAAAATTTAGAAATTGGGAAAATTACTCTCCAAGACCTTCTAATTCATAACCCAAAGCAATTTCATACAAATTGCTTCTAGAATCCAAGTTTTGCAATTTATTCAATTTAGTCCCAAATTTTCCAATTGGGCACTTACTCAAAGAATTCCTTCATGAAACTTTAACACATGCATATTTTCATATTCTAAGCCTCGTAATAATCATAAAATAAATATTTTGATGTCAAATTTTTGGTCTCGAAACTACTATTCTGACTAGGCCCTATTTTGGGATGTTACTGTTTCAAGGGGTCAGACACGAGCTAGGACACGGCCATGTGCTCCCATTTCGAATGTCCATACGACTTGTGACACGGGTGTGTCTGGTGGCCGTGTGAGACACATGGTCTAGGCACATGGGCATGTGTCCCCTGTTATGTGTAAAATTTTCAAGGTTTCGTGGAAGTTTCTTGGGATATCAATTTAGTCCTGAACCACTTCCAAAGCATATTTAGGGCCTCGTAGGCTCGTATAAGGGACAAATTGATTGAGATTGAATGATGATTATTTGTAATGATTGAATGTATGTGAAATGTATGATTAAATGTATTGTAAGTCTAGTAATGCTCTATAACCCTATTTTGGTGTTGAATACGGGTGAGGGGTGTTACATTTATTGGTATTAAAGCTACGGTTTAGTCGATTTTAGGATTAACTTAATGTATGTGAGAGTCTAGCTATGCATGCCATATTTAAAATATGATAGTGTGATGACTCTTGACGTTTTAAAATGTGTTTTTATTTAGTAAATAGATCCCAATCGAGCTATAGTTGATGAGGTTGAGAGTAATGCGCCCGCTCCCGCTCAATGGACAGTGTCGTCTGATTCTAAACCTGTGTCAAGTAGCCAGGGAGGAGAGGCTAGAGAAGCCTTCTTCCAAATGATGAACGAGTGGTTCACTCAATATATTCGTACAAACCCTACTGCTCAACAACCTCTACCCCGTCCTAATCCCAATCAGTTCCTGTAGTTCCTAAGGGAGTCGAACTTTTAAGATTGAACAAACCTCCAGTGGATAAGATCCATAAACACGGGGCTGAAGAATTCAGAGCTAATGTTGATGATGATCTTAAGAGAGCAGAATTTTGGCTTGAGAATACGATTCGAGTGTTTGATGAGCTTTCTTGCACACCAGCTGAATGTTTAAAGTGTGCTATATCCTTTCTAAGAGACACATCATATCAGTGGTGGAATACATTAGTATCCGTGGTGCCAAGGGAGAGAGTCACCTGGGAATTCTTTCTGACCAAGTTCTGAAAGAAATACATCAGCCAACAGTTTCTGGATCAAAAGCATAAAGAGTTTTTAGAACTGAACAAGGCCGCATGACTGTAACCGAATATGAAAGAGAGTTTTTACGGTTCAGCAAGTATGCTCGAGAGTATGTTTCTATCGAAGAGATTATGTGTAAGTGTAACGCGTAGGTTTGTGCAAGTGTACACAGTTGTTATCAAGTAATAATTAAGTATCGAGTTATTGTCTCCACATGGATTGTGTTTGTGCTAAGTCACTTAATTTGTAAAATTATATTAACAATTTGGTAAATAAAAACACAATATAGTTGAGAAGTGATGATTCAAATATATTAAACTAAATGCAATAATCCCTAATGCAGATTATCCTAAGTATGCAAACTATATGAATGAAATAGATTTTAGCAAAATTAAACACAATTTGCAACAATTATAACATAAATAAACTAAGACAATTACTTTAATTAAATTCAATTTATTATCAACATGCTTAATAACATTCAGAAAAACATTCCATAGCAACTCGATCTTTAATGAGTTTGGAAACCACATTAGGTCCTTTCAGAATCTTTTATATACTGATCCTTATTTACTAAGGGTTTCTTAGTATTCATGTGAGGTAACAGGGACGTGTTATGTTTGAAACAATTTAATCACATAAATCTAAAAACTATGCAGATAACAGAGCTTGGCTAGAGTTGTTATGCAACCTGCAATTTAACCGAGTTAGGATCTAAATTGAGCATGCACATTTCAATTATGCGTCCACTAGCCATCGTCTGGTTAGGATCGTTCAGCTAATTTAGGTGCATTTCAATCACGTATGGATGAAATACAGCCTTGATTTTAATTGAAACATGATTGATTGAGGCACAAACATTATAAGCATGAATCAAATAAATATTATTTAATCAAATAAATCATAAATATTATTTAATCAAATAAATCATCCTAGCATAAATAAAATTAAGATAACATTGTTGAAAACAAGAACAAAGAACACATAGCAAACATTTTTAGATTAAATTAAAGAAAAGAATGATTAAACCCAAATTAAAGTGGCTGTCACCCAAGACTTTGACTGATGGGGCTCCTTCACTTCTTCACTTTGCTCCTTTGTTGATGGCTCTCCAAGGTGGCCGACCAAGGGCTCTTTAAGAGGATTTAATTACTAAAATCTCTATGAAGAGATGATGCTAGGCATGGGAAATGGAAAATGCTAAAGAGGATTGAGAGAATAGAGAAAATGATGAGAGATGAGGGATACATGATAAGGGATAAAGGATGCTTGATGAAGGAATGAGGGGTTCTTATTTATAGGTGAAGAAAAGGGGATAGTTTGCTAAAAATAGCTAGGTTCAGTCTCTTCAAATCTCTTCCTTGGGTGGTCGGCCACAATTAGTGGAATTTGGGCTGATTTTTGTTTGATTTTTAAGCAAATTAAATGCCATAATAACTCAGGACTGAGACTCGGTCAATCGTAAATCTTCGGGCAAATCTCTAATTTTTTCAACAATGCAAGGACCTTGTGTAATTAAACCAAAAAATGGCTTAAAAGAACAGCCATGTGTAGCCGAATTTGGGTTGACTTGGTCTTCAATTTGGACGGTTTTGTAATCCAACAAAGTTATCAGAGCTGTCCAAAATAAATTAATAAGGTAAAAGAGAAAATAATAAATTTTAACCAATTTTAAATAATTAATTAAAACCCAAATTATTAATGAAATATTTTAAAATGAATTATTAAATATAATTTTATATTTTATTATTTAATTTAATCATGCATGACCCATTTTATGTCTTAAAAATATAATATACTCAAATCAATATAAAATAAGTCATTTTATGCATGAAAACTATATAATAAAGTATAAAATCACATTTTAATAATTTCTATGTCTTAATTTCATATTTTAACATATTTCATTAATTTATTAAACAATTACTTAGTTTTAACAATGAATTTAAGTAAAAAGGCGTAAATTACATAGGAAAAATCCTATATATTTTTTAGTTTACACACCCCCAAACTTAAATCATTACTCGTCCCGAGTAATGTTTATGCACAGCAAAAGGTCTTGCTAAGGCAAAATTGCTAATTGTGTAAGCAGCATCAATCTTTGTCTCATAATCATGCATTAATAATTTCATGCTCATCGATCTTTTTTTATTTACAGGTAATTAATATGCAAACATTTTGAGAATTTTATACTAAGTTTCAAAATATGCCAACGTGAATCATAGTTTGTATGTATGTCACAACCATAGATAACATTCTTCATTCAACGTAATTTCTTATCAATAAAGCAAACAATCATAAGGCTTATTTATGATATTCATATTGAACTTAGGACTTCCTCTCCACTAATTTAGGTGACATAATCATCAAATCTATAGGTCTTTTATAAGGTTGTAATGGGGTTCGATTAAAGTTAAGGATTTTAAGAGATGGGACATTTCGATTTTAAAAATATTAACCTTTAACTTTGTCTTGGTTTCTCGAAATACAACCTTTTTCTTTAAGTGAACCTTTGGAACACCCCCAAACTTATTTTGAACTCAAGCTCATATATTTTTCCTTTTGGGAGATTGAGCAAACTTTTCTTCGCTCTTCCTTCATTTTTTTTAAGCATGAGCACATACATCTTTTTGAAAATTTCCTCAAATGTTGATTACCAAGAGAACTTTAGTTAAGATCGGTGCACAAAATTAGGATAATTTTAAAAGATGGTAATGTGGCCTATAATATAGGTTCATTGCAATAAGCATGCCTTTAAGCTCAAAATTACAGTTTCAAGGGTCTAATATCATAGGGTTGGCTTGAAAAGGCTCAAACAATCCAAATAAATAGTGCCTATATCATTTTAGATTTTTATCTCCCCTAAGATTTTGCCTCAAAAAAGTTACTAAGTCAATTCTAAAGATATAAACCTTTATGCATGTCTAATCTCAAAAGAAACTAAGTTTCATGGAAAACATTACTAAGGCTAAGATCATACAAGCATTCCATTTTTTATGATAACATACTTTCACTCAGATAAAATCATCATTCGTGCTTGCATACAAACTATCTCATTAACAAAAAAAATATCTCTAAACATTCATTTATTAAAACATATTTATGAAAGAAATGATTGAAACATACTTGAGAATTTAAAAATTTAACCAAATTTATTTGCCTTACCCCCTTTTAAAAAGAAGCAATGTCCTCATTTCAAGAACAAAGTAATGAATGAAAACTGAACACTAGGTAGGGTTGTAAAGAAAGAGAGGTGAGTCATTAAGACTGCTTAAATACCAAGTCTTTCCTAATAACCCAATCCTAGACATGTTCATTCCCATTACCACATCACTTAGTCTTTTTCTTCCCAAAGAAGTGTTAAGTTTATTCATGCTTGCTATGTTTTTTTCTACAGCAATTAAATCTAATTACGAAAGAAATAAATTCCTAAGGACGTAAAAATAATTAAATAAATAACAAGACAAGAATCCCCCTTTTATTTTTCTAGCTCATTCACCTTGTCCTTTTCAACTCCATCTCCACTTGCATAGCCAGTACCTTCCATCCATGTCTCAATGATAGCATCTGGGAACTCAGAAACAAAAGTATTAGAGATATTCTTAAAAGTATTTCGAATTGAGTCACCTCTAATTTTTTCATATTTCCAGTAAGTTTGTTGTTGATTAAGCATGAACTTGCACATATCCATCAAAATTGACAACTCCGATTTCTTTGAAGCAAAAGTCGGCATAGGAGTTGTAGTGTAACATCCCAAAATAGGACCTAGTCAGAACAGTACTTTTGAGACCACAAATCTGACATTGAAATAAATTTTTATGATTATTATGAGGTCTAGAATATGAAAATATGCATGTGCTAAAGTTTCATAAAGAAATTCTGTGAGTAAGGTGTCCAATTGAAAAATAAGGACCCAATTGAATAAATTACAAAACTTGGATTCTAGAAGCAATTTGCATGAAATTGCTTTAGATTATTAATTAGAAGTCCTTAAAGAGCAATTAGCCCAATTTACCCAATTTCTAAGTTTTTGGACAAAAATGGGCATGTATGGATAAAATTTGAAAAAAAAAAGAGCTTAAAGGCATTTTGGTCATTTGGCTAATTAATGAAATAAAATGGGAAAATAAGCCAAAAATCAGCCCATTCTCTCCATGTTGCTGCCAAAAATTGGGGTTCTCCATAGATAGGGTTTTCAAGCTTTCTGAGCTCAATAGTAAGTGCTCTCTAGCCCCGTTTTTAATGTTCTTCGTATTTTTGAAATCCCAGTAACTTACTCTCTCCATTTCTACCCATATTTTGAGTAAGGGTTCATGTATGTAAAGTGACCCATGTGTGGCATGTTTATTCTTTGATGATTTATGGAGGAATATGAAAGTTGGATGTGTGTTAAACATATTTTCCTAGGTAATTTTCATGAAAAATTCCTAAAAGGACCCTTTTGCAACAGGTACATAATATGTGGTAGAAATGTGAAATAATGGAAAATGTGGGCTGCTATAAGAGAAAAAAATATTCGGCTAGGCTTGGGTAACCAAGAAAATTCATGCATTTCATTGTACGAGCCTAGGGACCAAATTGTAAAAATGTGAAAGGTTAGGGGCAAAACGATTATTTTGTCTGGGGTGAAATTTAGACTCGAAAATAACAATGTGACGTATTAATGATTCATTTTTATTGTTATAGACCACGAGGAACAAATTTTGGAGGTTGATCTAGGAAAACGAAAAGTTTTAGAATAACTGAAACATGAAACCGAAACGAGTACCAGGTAAGTTTGAATAACCTTAAGTAAACTATTAATATGTCTAATTGCATGTTTTATGAATGTATGATAATTGGTTATAGTGATGGCATGAAAATCCATGAAATGTGTTAATAATAATGATATGATAATAAATGTCCCGGTTGAAGTAAAAAGGGAAATTCGATGGATAAACCATGGCTTACATGACTTGAGATCCTGCATGTGTTGTAGAAAAGGATTTAGCCCAGACGAGTAGTCTGTTGATCTCAAATATAGAAAGGATCTAGCCCGGATGGGTGTTCCTTAAGTGTCGAGCCTCCTAAAGAATATGTGTGCATTGTGGATTTAGCCCGGATGGGTAATTCGATTAGGGTTGGAATTTACCCTAGACTGGTAATTCAGATTTGAGCTCATTAATGGTGTTTGTCACTATAAGGGATTTAGCCTGGACTAGTAATCCCGACATGACCCTATAAGTTTACATTATGGGGGATTTAGCCTGGACTGGTAATCCTGCTATATAATATGAGGTTCATGGGTGCGCGTACTTGAGATGATCGCTCTTATGACTTGACGGTAAATGGATAATCCATCGAGATTTCTGAGAAACTCCACGGGATTAACATGATATAGAAAAATGAAAATGTTGGATGATGAGCTCATTTATGACAAATTACATGGTGTATTGTTATGGACCTAACTTGTCGATTGAGTGCATGTGATAGGGAAACTATTTCATGCTTGTTGGTTTTATTGCCTAATATAGATGCATGCTAATTAATTGGTAAGTTTACTTTCCAGTTATTTGGGCTTACTAAGCATGTAAATGCTTACCCCTCTCTTTTCCTTGTCTTACAGAGCTCGTGGACTCGCAAAGATTGGAAGACGGTTGGGGAATCAACACACTATCATCTTGTCTAGCTTTGGTATACATATACTCTTATTTTGTTTAATGGCATGTAGAGGGCTTTTGTTATTTTGTTATATGTATAATTTGATTAGCCAATATGAAGGCTTATAAAAGTATACAAATTCACTTGTATTTACCAACTTGACTCTTAGCCCAAGTGTTATATTTGGTTTTTTACTAAATCACCCTTTGGAGGTGAAAGGTGGATTGTTAGTGTGGGCGATTTGGAAGATATAATTGGAGGACATGTATGGTTAGGTTCCATTTTTCTATTTGGTGGAATCTGGCATATCTTAACCAACCTTTTGCATGGGCTCGTCGTGCACTTGTATGGTCGGGAGAGGCTTACTTGTCTTATAGTTTAAGTACTTTATCCATTTTTGGTTTCTTTGCTTTTTGCTTTGTCTGGTTCAATAATACCGCTTATCCTTGTGCGTTTTACGGGCCCACTGGACCAGAAGCTTCTCAAGCTCAAGCATTTACTTTTCTAGTTAGAGACCAACGTCTTGGGGCTAACGTGGGATCCACTCAAGGGCCTACTGAGTTAGGTAAATATCTAATGCATTCCCTCGACCAGAGAAGTCATTTTTGGAGGGGAAACTATACATTTTTGGGATCTGCGTTCTCCTTGGTTAGAACCTCTAAGAGGTCCCAATGGCTTGGACTTGAGTAGGTTGAAAAAAGACATACAACCTTGGCAAGAACGGCGTTTGCGAAATATATGATGCATGCTCCTTTAGGGTCTTTAAATTCTGTAGTGGTGTAGCTATCGAGATCAATGCAGTTAATTATGTCTCTCTGAGAAGTTGGTTAGCTACCTCTCATTTTGTTCTAGGATTCTTCCTATTTGTGGTTCTTATGGCCGCGGGAAGAGCTCGTGTAGCCGCAGCGGGATTGAAAAGGAATGATCGTGATTTGAGCCTTTCTTCCATGATCCTCTTAATGAGACAATAGACAGGATCAATGCTTAAGGTAGGAATCAATTTGATTACACTATATATTGAAGGAATCAGGTGATATTTAAAGTATTATTTCCTTCGTTTCAACTCATTTTCTTCTAAATATTTTTTCTGGCCGGCATTCCACCCAGCCGAGCCATTACCTTTTATTAATATAAGATTTTAATTAAAGCAGGAAAAAACAATAAAGAAAGAAATATTTCATCGAGCAAAGAGAGAGGGATTCAAACCTCGATATTCTGTTCGAACTATACGTTTTCAAACAGAGCTACAACCACTCAGCCATCTCTCCGAAAGCTAATTTTATATTTTACATCTATATTATCCCATTGGAATCGGAACATGTCCAATATGAGTTCTGA